>NW_025400984.1:2337174-2422016 GCF_015345945.1 Tribolium madens | reverse complement strand
CCAAGAAACTATTATACTTATATTTTTTATATTGTTTTTTTTTGAATTACATTATTTAGAACAATATGAGACAAGTATAAAAAGTTTATGTTTATTTACTTTTTTAGATTACATACTTATTTTTATTGTATGTAATTGTTTTTCTAGATTTCAGCAACTGTTCTGAAAGTAAAGAAAACTATGAGCCAAAATTAAGTTGATGTGGCCTAGTAATTTCTCTTTTTCCTATGGCTGGAAAATTTACAATTTGCAGACAACGATAAAAGTGGTTTGAAAAAAAAACACAAGACTCGTTTTTTTTTTGGTTTCTTGTCTTTTCATTGAAGAAAAATAAACTATGAAAATTTGAAAATTTTTAAATTGTATGTTGGAAACTGTTTCACTGTTAATTTGGAATATAATATTTTCTAATTAAATTTCTTGACTTTCAAGAAGCTGAATATCATTATAAATAAAAAAAAACTCTGATAACAATTTAAATTTTATTTAAATATTTTTTTTTGTGTATTTTATTTTCACTTATTTTTTTTAATAAAACACTGTTTTTTCTTTCTCAAAAAAATTTGACATAAGGTAAGTCACATTTTTTAAATCTGAAATTGCATTTCCAAAGACAAAGACTTTTTGTTCTAAATAATAAAATAAATTGTAGTTTGTTTTAACAATTTGGTAAGTACAATATAATTTTTCCATTTGTAGACATACTCCGGCCTCTTTTGCGTCGTTGTTAATCCCTACAAAAAACTCCCTATTTACACAGAAAAAATCATGGAACGCTATAAGGGCATTAAACGACACGAAGTGCCTCCACACGTCTTTGCCATAACCGATACTGCCTATCGTTCGATGTTACAAGGTACTGAAAAAATAATTTTCAGTAGAAGTTTAATAATGAATATTTTTTTCTCACAGAGCGAGAAGACCAATCTATACTTTGCACTGGTGAATCAGGTGCTGGTAAAACAGAAAATACGAAAAAAGTCATTCAGTATTTGGCCTACGTTGCCGCTTCGAAATCACCAAAAGGTTCAGGAGCGGTAAGTGTGAATTAAAAAAAAAACGGCATGTTACACTTATAAAAAAATCCTACTCTTATCACCGATTCGCACGTATTTTGTTCTAATTTGTTTCTTTTTCTCTTCTTTTGCATGTATTGTTCTTTCGGAGCACAGCAGAAAGACCTTATTGTAAGTAGTCTATTTTTTTATTTTATCTTTTAGTTATTTCAGCCGGTCGATAAGTTTACAAATGATTTGAAATTTGCTGAAACATTCTTTCAACAAATTTAAAATTATGCGTAGATTTATTGACAGGACATTTTAGTTGGTAGTCGGTGTGCGCGACTTTTTTCTGGATTGCATATATTTATTTTACTTTATTTTTTACTTTACATGCGTTCATCAGAGTCCCACGAGAGAATTCTCGGTATGTAAGTTCAATGTGTGTCAAAGTCTGAGAAAAATCGCACTAAAAAACGACCTCACAACTTAGCTAGTTGGATAGAATAGAAAAAACGTCGCATTTTAACAATTTTGTAGCTCCATTTTGACATAATTGAATCGATTTTTTCTCTTTAAACTCTTTCATGATTCAGATGTGTCGAAATGAAGGCCGTGTGAGTTATCATTATGTGTGTACATTGCTTGAATTTTAATTTTGTTGGACTAAAGTAACGTTTTAATATACAGGGCGGTCTAGAGCAGCAACTGTTACAAGCCAATCCGATTCTTGAAGCTTTTGGTAACGCCAAAACAATCAAAAACGACAATTCTTCCAGATTCGTAAGTATTTGTAAGTTTAATGGAACTTGTTTAAATAATTTTAATTTAGGGAAAATTCATTCGGATAAATTTTGATGCTTCTGGATACATCGCTGGAGCCAACATCGAAACTTATCTTCTTGAAAAATCACGTGCCATAAGACAAGCCAAGCAAGAAAGAACCTTCCACATCTTCTACCAATTGTTGGCTGGAGCTTCCACCGAACAGAAAAGTATGTTTTTTCGCGCATAGTAAAATTTCTTATGTAACTCGTGTCAAATTACAGAGGAATTCATTCTCGAGGATCCCAAATCGTATCCGTTCCTTCGTGAGGATAATCATATAGTACCCGGCGTGGACGATGCTGCCGAATTTCAGGCAACCGTCAAAAGTATGAACATAATGGGAATGACGAACGAAGATTTCAGTGCCATTTTCCGCGTCGTTTCGGCCGTAATGCTCTTTGGAACGATGCAATTCAAACAGGACCGGAATTCAGATCAAGCGACATTACCGGATAACACAGTGGCGCAAAAAATCGCTCATTTGTTGGGATTATCGGTTACGGATATGACGAAGGCTTTCCTCAAGCCGAGGATTAAGGTCGGAAGAGATTTTGTTACGAAGAGTCAGACGAAAGAACAGGTGCGAGATATTTCTGTTTTGTTGAACTCATTGATCTGTTTTCTGTGTAATTTTGAGATTTAGATTACTTGAAACAATAGTCGAGCTTGTTTTACATTGTATCACAATGTTTGGTGATTTACTAGTTATTTGTGGAAGCATAAATAACAGGAAGTTGATAGGTTTACAGCGAGCATGTATTGGAAATTATTTTTTATGTATTATAAAGGGTGTAACGAAAAGATGGGGACAAGAAGTAAACTGAGATTTCCCAGGTCAAAATAAAGTGATTTAACCCAACTTACCTCTATACCAAGTTGCAGCGTTTAAAAGTTACAGGACGCTAATGAAATTATGATTTTTTTTTGTTTAAATTAATAATAACGTAATTGTTAACTAACACAAATATACAGGCTGTTCCGTTTTAATTGTTACAAACTTGAACAGGTGATAGAATACTCAATTTTAAGACAAAAGTTTCCTATGAACATGTATCAAAAAATGTTACGTAAGCGAGCTACACCCCCTGAAAGAGATGCGTTTTTCATGGGGTTTTCCCACTATCTCAGAATAGATAAAATTTCAAGAGTTGGTACAGCTGATTACTTTTAAACACCTGAACGAATCTAAAGATCAGTTGTCGAAATTTTTAATCACGGGTTCCTTAAATGGTGATACAAATTTAATTTTTAATTTATATTCTCTTTATGGTCTTTAAGACAAATTGTAAACTGATTTTACTCAAAAACGGTAAGTTTTATCGAAAAAACCCAAGCGACCTCTTTTTTGTGAAAAACTATGAAATTTAGAATTTCGTGGTTGAAAGTGGCAAAAACCAACCGCCAAAATAGTTAGGGTACTTTTTACCCTAAACCTCCCAGTTTAAGACGCCCCTTAGTAAAAATTTCGACATTTTATTTTTGAATTCATTTGGGTGTATAAAGGTTATCAGTGGTACCAAATTTTGTAATTTTATTCACGATGATTTCTGAAATATTGGAAAAAATCTATTAAAAAATGCACCCCTTTCAGGGGATGTGGCTCCCTTATATAAAATTTTTCGATATATGTTTGTAGGAAACTTTTATCTTAAAATTAAATATTCTATCACCTGGTTAAATTTGTAACAATAAAAATGGAACAGCCTTTTCCATAGATAAAGACACTAAAACCTAAAAAAACAAATAATGCAATTTCAAAAACAATGGCCAACGTCCAAAATTTTAACACCTTTACTTAAATTATATTTTACTCTAAAACCAAGGCCGATACGAAAATTTTATGCCATACAAAAATTGTTTAAAAATAAGGTACCTTTCGAATAAAAAAAGAATAACGCCACTCGGATTACGTATAACAAAAAGATGCCTTAAAATGTGTCAAATTGTTAATAATTAAGTACTTTACAATAAAAATAAAATAAAAGAAATAGCACTAATACATGTGGTTTTGATATAAAATTGCCTGCACCAAATTTCATAAAAATCGATTAATCCATTAAAGAGTTATTAAAGAAAAACGAAAATAATTTTTAAACTTTGACGCCCTCCAACTTTTAAACGGTACAACTTGGTATAGGTAAGTTAAGTTAAATCGTTTTATTTCGCCCTTGGGAATCTCAGGTTGCTTTTTGTCCCCATATTTTCGTGACACCCTGTATTTATACTGAGTGTTTAAATAGATTTAAATTTTAAGACAAAAGTTTTCTATGAACATATATCGAAAAATAATATGTAAGGTATGCCTCCTAAAATGGGTGCTTTTTTAAGGCGTTTTTCCCAATATTTCAGAATAGATAAAATTACAAATTTTGCTACAGCTGATATCCTTTATACACCTAAACAAATTCAAAGATCAAATGTTGAAATGTTTAATCAGGGGCGTCCTAAACTGGGGACAAGGGGTAGTAGGAATTTAATTTTAAATTTTGATACCTTGTAACATAAATTTTAAACTGGTTTTACTCAAAAAGTTAAGTTGTATCGAAAAAACGCTAGACTTTTTTTGTGAAAAATTATGAAATTTAGAATTTCGTTGCTGAAACTACAGCCAAAATAGTTAGGGTAGCTTTTACCCTAAGCCCCACTCCTCAGTTTAGAACGCCCCTGACATTTTTTTAATTTGACATTTTATCTTTGAATGCGTTTAGGTGTATAGAGTTTATTAGCTGTACCAAATTTTGTAATTTTATCTCAAATGATTTCTGAAATAATAGAAAAAAGGTATTGTTAGGGGGTGTAGCTCCTTTAATAATATTTTTCGATACATGTTCATAGAAAACTTTTGTCTTAAAATTAAATATTCTATCATCTGTTTAAATTTGTAACAATAAAAACGGAACAGTCTATAGTATTAGCTAATTTTTCGATTTCTCCTCAGGTTGAATTCGCCGTTGAAGCCATCTCCAAAGCCTGCTACGAACGCATGTTCCGCTGGTTGGTCACCCGTATTAACCGTTCCTTGGGTCGCACTAAACGTCAAGGCGCCAGTTTTATTGGCATTCTCGACATTGCCGGTTTCGAAATCTTCGAACTCAACTCTTTCGAACAACTATGTATCAACTACACCAACGAAAAACTCCAGCAACTCTTCAACCACACAATGTTCATTCTTGAACAAGAAGAATACCAACGTGAAGGTATTGAATGGAAATTCATCGATTTTGGACTTGACCTTCAACCCACCATCGACCTCATCGACAAACCAATGGGAATCATGGCACTTTTAGATGAAGAATGTCTCTTCCCGAAAGCCACCGATAAAACGTTTGTCGATAAGCTCGTCAGTGCGCATTCTGTGCATCCCAAATTCAAAAAGAGCGATTTTCGAGGCGTTGCCGACTTTTCGATTATTCATTATGCCGGTAAAGTAGATTACTGTGCGAATCAATGGTTGATGAAAAATATGGATCCTCAAAATGAGAATGTGGTGTCATTGTTGCAAGCATCGCAAGATCCCTTCGTCATTCATATTTGGAAAGATGCCGAGAGTATCGGACGTGCTAAAGGCATGTTTAGGACTGTTTCGTATTTGTATAAAGAACAATTGGCTAACCTGATGGTGACTTTGCGAAATACCAATCCAAATTTCGTACGTTGTATTATCCCCAATCATGAAAAGAGGGCGGGAAAAATCGACGCACCTTTGGTTTTGGATCAATTAAGATGTAATGGTGTCCTTGAAGGTATCCGAATTTGTCGACAAGGTTTCCCTAATAGAATACCATTCCAAGAGTTTAGACAAAGATACGAACTATTGACACCCAATGTCATTAATAAGGGTTTCATGGATGGCAAAAAGGCATGCGAAACCATGATCAAAAGTCTGGAATTAGATCAGAATTTATACAGAATCGGTCAATCGAAGATTTTCTTCCGAGCCGGTGTTTTGGCACATTTGGAAGAAGAACGCGATTACAAAATCACTGATTTGATCGTGAATTTCCAAGCTTTCTGTCGAGGTTTCTTGTCGAGAAGAAATTACCAAAAGAGAGTCCAACAATTGAATGCCATCCGAATCATCCAAAGAAATTGTTCGGCTTACCTCAAATTACGTAATTGGCAGTGGTGGAGACTTTACACTAAAGTCAAACCGTTGTTAGAAGTGACCAAACAGGAAGAAAAATTGATGCAAAAAGAAGACGAGTTGAAACAAGTCAAAGATAAATTAGAGCATCACATAAAATCGGCAAAAGAATTTGAAACCAAGTACCAACAAGCTCAAGAAGAGAAAGTCATGCTACAAGAACAATTACAAGCCGAAGTGGAGTTGTGTGCCGAAGCTGAAGAAATGAGAGCGAGATTGACTGCTCGGAAGCAAGAGCTTGAAGAAATTCTTCACGATTTGGAAGCTAGAATCGAAGAAGAGGAAGAACGGGCAAATACACTTAATAATGATAAGAAGAAACTTCAATTGACGATTCAAGATTTGGAAGAACAGTTGGAAGAAGAAGAAGGTGCCAGACAAAAATTACAATTGGAGAAAGTACAATGCGATGCCAAGATTAAGAAACTGGAAGAAGATTTGGCTTTGAGTGAAGATACAAATCAGAAGTTGCTCAAAGAGAAGAAAGTTTTGGAAGAGCGTAGTAATGACTTGAGTCAGGCTTTGGCGGAAGAAGAAGAAAAAGCCAAACATTTAGCCAAATTAAAGGCCAAACACGAGGGTACCATAGCCGAATTGGAAGAGCGTCTCCTTAAAGATCACCAACAGAGACAAGAATCGGATCGTACGAAACGTAAAGTCGAAACAGAAGTGAACGATTTGAAAGAGCAACTTTCCGAGAAGAAATCACAATTGGAAGAACTTCAATTACAATTGGGTAAAAGAGAAGAGGAGTTGGCTCAAGCTATGGTCCGTGTTGATGAAGAAGGTGCTCTCAAAGCACAGGCACAGAAAGCACTCCGTGAATTGGAAAGTCAACTTAGTGAATTACAGGAGGATTTAGAAGCGGAAAAAGCCGCAAGAAGTAAAGCCGAAAAGTTGAAACGTGATCTAAACGAAGAATTGGAAGCTTTGAAAAACGAATTATTAGACTCATTGGATACCACAGCTGCCCAACAAGAATTACGTTCGAAACGTGAACAAGAACTCGCCAACTTAAAGAAGAATTTGGAAGAGGAAAATCAAGTCCATGAAGCGACTTTGGCAGATATGCGACATAAGCATACGCAAGAATTGGCCTCTTTGAACGAACAATTGGAGAATATCAAGAAACAGAAGGCCAGTATCGAAAAAGCGAAACAATCGCTTGAAGCGGAAAACGCCGACTTGACGAGTGAGTTGAGAAACGTCGGTGCTAGTAGACAAGAAGGTGAACGTAGAAGAAAACAAGCCGAAAGTCAATTGGTTGAAATCCAAGGAAAATTGGGTGAAATCGAGAGAGCTCGAACTGAACTCGCCGAAAAGAATCAGAAATTACAACAGGAGATGGATAATATCGTTCAGCAGTTAGAAGAAGCCGAATTGAAAGCTTCTGCTGCTTTAAAGAATCAAGGAACTATAGAATCACAATTTGCCGAAGCACAGAGCGCGTTAGAAGAAGAAACTCGTCAGAAATTGGCCTTGAGTTCGAAATTGAGACAATTGGAATCTGAAAAGGAAAATCTACAAGAACAGATCGAGGAAGAAGAAGAAGCCAAAAAGAATCTTGAGAAACAATTGAACGCGGTTACCATACAGTTAGCTGAAGCGAAGAAGAAAGCCGAGGATGAAGCTGAGCAATCTGCTATTTTGGAAGAAAGTAAAAAGAAACTAGCTAAAGATTTGGAATTGTTGCAACGTCAAGTTGAGGAATTAACAGCGGCCAATGATAAGTTGGAGAGAAGCAAAAAGAAAGTAGCTGCCGAGTTGGAAGATACCAATATTGATTTGGAGGCTCAAAGACAGAAAGTTGCCGAATTAGAGAAGAAACAGAAGAATTTCGATAAAGTTTTAGCCGAAGAAAAGCAAGTCAGTGAGCAGTTAATGGCGGAAAAGGACGCGGCAGAGAGAGAAGCCCGCGAGAAAGAAACTCGAGTGTTGTCATTAAGTCGTGAATTGGACGAATCTAATGTTAAAGTTGAAGAATTGGAAAGAATTAAGAGACAACTTCAAGCCGAACTTGACGAATTGGTCAACAATCAAGGCACCGCTGATAAAAACGTGCACGAATTAGAAAAAGCCAAACGTTCCCTCGAAACACAATTGGCTGAATTGAAAGCCCAAAATGAAGAATTAGAAGATGAGCTTCAACTTACTGAAGATGCAAAATTGCGACTAGAAGTCAACATGCAAGCATTACGAGCTCAATTCGAACGCGATGTCCAAGCTAAGGAAGAACAAGCCGAAGAGAAACGTCGTGGTATTGTCAAACAATTGCGTGATCTTGAAGCCGAATTAGATGAAGAAAGAAAGCAAAGAGCAGCTGCTGTAACCGCTCGGAAGAAACTAGAAGGTGATTTGAAAGAACTCGAAGCTCAAATCGAGATGCAATGCAAGATGAAAGAAGATGCTTTGAAACAATTGAAAAAGTCACAACAACAGTGTAAGGAGGCGGTGCGAGACGCCGAAGAAGCACGAGCGTCACGTGACGAACTTGCTGCCGCTTGTAAAGAAGCCGAACGTAAAGTGAAAACTCTCGAAGCTGAGGTTCTTCAATTGAGTGAAGATCATGCCGGATCTGAGCGAGCTCGTCGTGCTGCCGAAGCAGAACGTGATGAACTTCTTGAAGAAGTCAATAATACTAACAGCAAGGGGGCGTTGTTGATTGATGAGAAACGACGTCTTGAGGCCAGGATTGCCACTCTTGAAGAGGAAATCGAGGAAGAGCAAAGTAACAACGAATTGTTGCAGGATAGAGCGAGGAAAGCGCAATTGACGATTGAGCAGTTGACGTCCGAGTTGGCCACGGAGAGATCTCTTGCTCAGAAACAAGAGTCGAGCAAATTGCTTTTGGAGAGACAGAATAAGGAGTTGAAGGCGAAGTTGAGCGAATTGGAGACGGCGCAAAGGACCAAGACGAAAGCTACGATTGCAGCGTTGGAGAGTAAGATTGGAAATTTGGAGGAGCAGTTGGAAGTCGAGGCAAAGGAGAGATTGGCACAACAAAAGACGAATAGGAAGTTGGATAAGAAGTTGAAGGAATTAGTAATGCAGTTGGAGGACGAACGTCGACATGCCGATCAGTACAAGGAGCAAGTGGATAAGGCGAATGCGAGAGTGAAGACGTTGAAGAGACAATTGGACGAGGCTGAAGAGGAAATTACAAGAGAGAAGGCACAGAAGAGGAAAGTGCAAAGGGATTATGAGGATATGTTGGAGAGTAACGAGTCGATGACGAGGGAGCTTAATAGTCTTAAGACTAAATTGAGGTGAGTTTTGAATTAGTAAAACACTCTGTACAGGGTGCTACATTTTGGATGTCCGAATAAACTAAGCTTTAGCCAAAAACGAGTAATACATTCTGGTGCTCATTTTTTGAGGAAATAATATTGGTTAAAACTGCATCCCGCTATCGTCTTTTGTTTTTGACTTATAGACAAAAATTGACATTTAAGTGAAATCTGAAAAAATTCATATCTTCGTTATTATAGAAGACACAGATTTGAAATAAAGACATTATAGAGGCACTTTTTTACGTAGAATTTAATAATGTAGTTAACAATTTTTTTCAGTTGTTTGTTTAGCTGTAATAAAATAAATTTGTATTTTTTTATATAGGAACCATAGATGGCTAATGTCATTTTTAAAAAGCTTGTTTTTTTCTTATCTAAAAAATATATATTTGTAACAAATTATTATAATACAGTGATGGACAGTGAATTTCGTCCACCCAATTTCTATAACAGATTAAAAGTGTAAATTAGTCTTTAGGTTTTCCTAACCTTGTTTCAGAATTTTGATTAATGTTTGTCATGTTGACAGAATGCTTGATGCTTCTTGCTACTTTTTACCTTTGTCCTTTGAAATGGTAGTCTTTGGTATGCCCAAAAGTATAGAGACACGTCTTTGAGACATACCCTTTTGTACCAGAGAGATAATTATTATTTTATTACTGCCGGCATGTTCGAATTTGATTAAATTTGACAATACGCATTAGAATGTCAGTTATCATGACAATAAAACGCAAACTACAGTGAATTTTTGTGAATTCACAGAAATTGAATGGACGAAATTCACTGTCCATCACTGTACATATGTATTACATATGACGTATGTCTGTGGAAGATAAAATGTCACAATGACAAATGAGAAATGTCCAAATATTTTCTATGTAAATTATGACAGGAAACCGTGGTGAACGATTTTTATGAATAAACACCAACAAAATCTTGTTTTAGTTTGTTTTGGGACGTTTCATATAATAATTCAATTTAATTAGCTCAATGTTTTAATTTTTATAAAATTATTTTTTGACATCTAGATAACATACGGACTGCCATGCAACATACGTCCTCAACTAGGACGCCTACTTGATAGAAAGACTTTTTGATCGCACTGTATAAGGATTTAAACTATATTATTCAACCAGTGTCACTAACGAAAGAGTTTTCTAAGTACTAAGTAATGAAAAAAATGCAAAATAAATCGTAAATCAACTTATTGGCGACTAATAACATTTCTTTGTTTTTAAACAAGCTAACATTACCATTGCAACTTCTAGTGATACATAGAGTGTTGTAAAAAAAAGCCGCTATAATTCTTCAATAAAATATATTTTATATGACACAAAAATGACGATATGGCTATTCAAATACTCAAATTCCGTCTATGTCGAACGTTATTCTATACCTCCATTAGATCATCAAAAAAATGTTTTTTCTAATTGTGTAGACTGTTGACACATTTGTCTTTCCGATTTTTGGATTTTTTAAAAATATGTAATAATTTTGTTCTGAGGCGCTCGCATTACTTCTACGGTATCGTATTTTTTAAATTTTTATAATTTTATCGATTTTTTTTCATCTATTTTACAGTTCACAAAACTCTTATTGATTATTATTTACACATTTGGAGTGGAATAGTTTTTCCATGGCCAACTATTATCAAACAAAATATGTATTTCATTTTCTAAGTGTAATTATAAAAAAATATTCTGTTACAAATATATATTTTTTAGATCAGAAAAAAATAAGCTTTTCGAAATTGCCATAGCGCCGCCTATGATTTCCATTTAAAAAAATAAAAGATTATTTTATTACGGCTAAACCAATAACTCAATGTTAACTACATTATTAAATTCCTCGTAAAAAAGTGCCTCTATAATGTCTTTATTTCAAATCCGTATCTTCTATAATAACGAAGATATGAATTTTTTTCGATTTCGCCAAAATGTCAATTTTTGTCTGTAAGTCGAAAACAAAAGACGATAGCGTGATGCGGTTTTAATCAATATTATTTTCTCAAAAAATGAGCCCCAGAATGTATCACTCGTTTTTGGCTAAACATCTTAGTTTCGGAGATTCCCTATGCAGCACCCTGTACATATGCTTCATTTCTTCACAATATTTGGTCATTTCTCACGCAATCATCTGTCATCACAAAAACTTTTTCACTTTTATTTCACCCTCTTTTTGGCTCTTTGCAGCATTAATAAATGATAACGAGTTACGTTCTTCCGGTGATCATGTGGTATGTGGTGTTTGACGGTGTTGGATGTTTCAATGGTATTATATATTAACCGTTTTTCTTTTGCTTTTTTGTTTTTTTGCCTGACTAATTGCATTTTTGTGTTGTCTTCGAAAATATTTAGTATATTGATTTGTAATTTTGTATTAGGCGCGGCACTGGTGCCAGTAGCGGCATGGGTCTGCCCAGACTCAGCGGTCGAGGTTCCATCCAATCCGGGGGCAACGGCTCCGGTGACGATTCCACAACCCAAGATGACGCCGTCGATGGCGAAGATGCCCCCAATTAAGTCGCATTTTACGCATTTTGTTGTAAATATAATTGTATATCCCTTATTAGTACTTAGCATTTTTTAATATGCGCAATTTGTGGATTATTTGTAAAAATCGAACAGTGAGTTCGGCTTAATCAGTATCAGTAATCAAGTTCATTATTTTTTTTTATTTATAGTTTTTTTTATAATTTTAAATATCGTGCTTTATAGTGATTAATTTGTACTTTTAACAGTTGATTGCATTTATTTATATGAAAGTTTATTATTTGCTTAATTTCTTTCTAGGGTTTCATCGTACTTTATATTTTATAAATCTAGGAATTAGTTGGAAGTATCAGCATTTAAATAACACTTATGTATCTAATAATAATAATAATCAATAATCGCTAACGACAAATGACATTTTTTATACAACATTTATAGGATTATATATTTTGTAAAAAAGCATCCCACTAGCATCGAGGAAATTTTGATATTTGACGTTTTTGTATAAAAAATTTCAGGTTTTTGTATGTATATATCCTTAATGTAAAAAATATATACATATTTTTGGGTTTCGGGCTGATTTATTTGTACTTTAACGAGTTCAATAAAATCATAAAAAGGTTGTCGGTTTTTTCTTATCATATCCTTAAAAACAGGCATTTTTGTACCACTTATTCAAGTCTAAAATTTGCTTCAATTATACCAACCAAAAATTTTGTCAACTTGCTGTTTTTCCCCAAATTTAATTAAAATGTGTCCATTTTACCCCGATACCCCCTATTGTATGTTGCGGGTTGCATAATTAAAGTCTAACCTCAATTTTTGGTTATTTAAGTGTATGTGATTCACTTATAAACCATAATATGCAATTTTGTTACTCTTTTGAATGAAAAATAGTCAGTAGTAAGTTGTCTGTGTAGGATTATAAAAGGCTGTCTTCCAAATTTTTAGGTTAGGATGTCCCTTACTCGTGTAATTTTGCCGAAATGCAGCCAAATTAAACTTCTGTGTACAATGACACAGAGTGATTTCAAGACTGTATACAAATTTCCATTCGTTCAGGGTGTAGGCTTAATAAATCGTTTAAAATTATATCAAACTGTTTTAACTTCAATTGCACTACCGACAACGGCAATTTTAAATCAATTAAACATTGTTTCTCAGGATTATATTTTATTCACAGCAACCGTGGGAATTGCCGGAATTGTGCCTCTATACAGTCTCGGTTATTTTGCAAATAAACTAGTTGGAATAGTGTACTTAAACGAGAAACAAGAGCAAGTAAAGTTTGCATATCTGGACTTTTGGGGGACCCGCAAGGACATTGTAGTACCTATGAAAGACATAGTGCCATTTTCGGAAGTGCCGCGGTCATTGACCGATCCTCTGTATTCAAAAATTCAGCAGTTTTCATCCAAAGAAACTCTAAAATTATGTACAAAATACGGTATCTTAGATAAGACAGGTTTTAATAAAATATTTATAATTTACTAGGTGTATTTATTAAGATTTAACTCCATCTATAATGCGCGTAAGCCCTATTGGCCTCGCACTGCTTATGTAAGTCTTGTTTCCTCTTAACTACTCTTCCTTTGTTATTTGCAGCATCGATTAATTCCAATGCCAACTGATAATGAAACCTGACATTCTTATCTTTTTCTTTGCTAGCCAAAATAAGCCATTTCATCGACATAAACTGACTCCTCTTTCGTGTAATTGGCACAGGAACTTGATATCTAACACCCCCACGTTTTATTGGAGTTAGATTCATTATTGGCTTACAATTTTCCACAGCTTTGTGGAAAATTACACGAGGATCTAACTCAATTTGGGCTTTTTCTTCGGGGTCCTGACACTTGTGGTACTTTTCTAGTTGAATCCTTTTGATGTTCTCAAACGCTTGTTCAACTAATCCTCTAGCGAGAGGTTTAAGGCCATCTCTCATGATGTAATTGGTAAAAAGGCTGTAAAATTGTGTGGTTGAGTAAAAATGGGGCAAATCCTAAAATCTTTACCTGACTAAGTCGTCCTGAGTGGGGGAACAAGTCTGATTATTCAGAGCTGCTCTTGTCGGCATGTGGACTAATTTTTGGGCTTCGCCGGTCTTTACCAACTCTTCTTGAACTTCCTTTTTGTGGACCGGCTGAATGTAATAGCTGGGGTATTGCGACATGCCATTTTTTTGGATTATTATGCTAAAACAGAATAAAGTTTTTGAGGTTGACAATTAAAAAATTTGAGGTTAGGTCAGCTACATTTGTAAAAAAAACAGTTAAAAACTAGATGCTAACTTATGTAATCATGAGCACAACATTTAAATGCTGTTTACCTTAAATTGGGGACACTTCCTTTTATAATTTGAAAGTTTTTTGAAAATAATTTTATTGCAGCCATTTTACCACGTGCGCATGCGCGTCAAAAATGCTATGAAAGTAGCCACAAACATTACAGTGGGACAACTAAATATCAAATACTAATACAATTAAAAATAAGACTTATTTTTGTTGGTCTACTGTATGCTCATTGTCGCCAACCTGTCAACAATAATGTTTTCCAGCTATCTTCATTAACATTAAAATGGCTGCTTTAAGTTCTATTCCAAGCAGTTTTTGAGTGAGTTTTGAGTAAAAATCAAAAGTTTATCGATTTTCCACACCAAACTATGCTTCGAGAAACATCGATGAGTTAGTTTGCCACTTTTGTAGCGTTTTTCGTGTCTCAAATTTTGTCGAATTTTTGTGCAAAATGGCAGATCAGCAGTCCAATCAAGGTACGTGTTCAAAATTTGGAAAAATTAGCTTATGTTTATCTCGCGGGGGCTGCAATTTCAGTCCGGAGACCTATGCTGAGCATAGACTTGCCCAATAGTGCAAATTCAATCGGGGGTTTTCGTCCGCTTCCCAGCCAGCCTGGGGCCACCAATGAGCGTTTGGGGACTGCAGCCGGCTCCAACCGCCCCAAGATGAGCCTCCCTACCATTCCCAAGTCCACCATCGACCCCACTATTGACAGAACCCGGTGGGTGTTATTACTACTTAATTGTTTTTGATTCATCTCTCATTAATTTGCATTGAAATTCGCAGTTTTGGCCCCAGTGAAAGAAATAAACAGCAAAGGTAACCCGAGTCACTTTTATATCATGTTTTTTTCATCGTCCTTGAGTAAACGTCAACTTTTATTCAAAAATAATAATTTGCATGGTCACATTTGTATGTATGACAGTGGTTTTATTTTTATTTTTTATAGGGATTCCCGGTTCAAGATTTGCCAATCGATGAATTCCTCCGGGAAGCTCCAAATTGGAGGCAAGACCTACGATTTTACATCTGATGATTTGCAAGACATTGGAGAGATTGGAAGGGGCGGTTTTGGGACTGTGAATAAGATGGTGCATAGGAAATCTGGTACTGTGGTTGCTGTCAAGAGGATAAGATCAACAGTTGATGAAAAAGAACAAAAACAACTGTTGATGGACTTGGATGTGGTGATGAAAAGCAACGAGTGCCATTATATTGTGCAATTTTATGGGGCCCTGTTTAAGGAGGTTGGTTGCTTTGAGTTTTTTATTCTTACGTCCTATTTACTTGAAAGATAATAAAGTAAATTTGTTTAAATGATACTCATTTTCCAAGCAATTTGGTATATTTATATAAAGATTAAAATTGCACCGTGAGTAACTTAAGGGGATTCCACCCGTATTCTTCTTATGGGAATTACAATGTAAACTCGATCTAAAATATCTCGGAAACTAACTGGAATTTTTGCTTATTTTTTTTTTAAATAAAAGATATGTCATATTCAGGGGCTCAATTTTCGCTTTTTTCAAAAAAGGTAGTTATTAATTTTTTATCGAATTAAATGTAATTTCTTTTTTGTTCTTTAATTTTTTAAAAATACAGCCCCTATCAAATAATGTAAATAAGTAATACACAAAATATTGAAAAATGTAAAAATGCCAGCGAATCGAATTAATAATTTTTAAAACTTTTATCTCTTATAAGTTCTCTCTTTCCACTGTATCTGCAGATGGGTTCGACTGAGGTAAAGGGAACCATCATAAAATAACCGCTTACCCCAACTGACAATAAATGCCACAATTGCTAAATAATCCCGATATTTACTTTATTCTTGAGGTTTTAACACAATTTTTACATAGTAGGTACCTTTCTAAGGTAATAAATAAAATTAAAAATAATTATCAAAAATGTAGTAAGTACATTTTTTTGCTCATGTCGATTTTGTCAGATAAAAATCTTTTTATAACATGTAATTTTCAATAGTAATTTGATTTTGAGTGACGACGTTATCATGACATTTTTAAGAATTGTAAATAAAAAAACAAATTTTTTACGAAATCAGTTGTACAAAAACTTGTAAATTAGTTTCCTGCTTATTGTCAAGATGTCAATAAATTGCACTAAATCTGATGATTACTTGAAAACTAATTTTGTCTGACAATAATAAATTCGTGACAAAAATATTTTGTTTTGTTAGAGAGCGAAAATTTAATAGACCGATATTTTTAATAAACTATAAAATTTGTGTTGTTTTCAAAAAAAATTTCAACATTAATATTGGAGCAGAAATCTAAAAATTGTTTTAAAGAAAATTGTCAAAATTAACAAAATGTCAAAATAAATATTCATGTAGTTATAAAATACGATTTGATTGACGACGTGTTTTATGGAATACACTTCTCTTGGCATATTGTCAATTTTAATATTATTTTGACAAATTGCTTCATAATAATTTCTGAATTTAATAAAATTTCTAATTTAATATTAAAATGAAAAACAACACGAATTTTATAGTTTCTTAAAAATCTCGGACTATTAAATTTTCGCACCCTAATGGTCGCTCGAATTTTAAACTACGACTTTAATTTTWAATTCGAATTTAATTAGGGCTGAAATAAATATAAAATAAAAACAAAATCAAAATCATAAATGTGTAAAAAAKCCAAGCACCAGATTTCGCTCAGATTATTTCTTTCACACAGTACCTGCAAACCGACCCAARATAATATCTCGTTTACTGTTTTCCCCACGTCAATTCTTTATTTTTTCCTACGTCAACAAGAAACCTCGCTTCTTCAAATTTACCGTTAGCTTTTGGGTAGAATCCCSTTAAGTTTTAATCAATTACTACATTTTAATTTAAAAATTTTATTTTTAAATTTAAATTTAATTTTTAAAATAGTTTCAAGTTTTTTTCATAGCCTAAAACAAAACAAAAATTGATAATTAGATATTTTTATTTATTTCTTATTCTTATTGAGAGTTTCCTTGCTCTATGATGTAAGTTGCAGGGGGATTGTTGGATCGTGATGGAACTAATGGACACGTCGTTGGATAAATTTTACAAATTCATCTACGACAAACTAGGCGACCGAATTCCAGAAGAAATCCTCGGAAAAATTGCACTAGCGACTGTYAAAGCTTTAAACTACTTAAAAGAAAAACTCAAAATAATACATCGAGATGTGAAACCAAGCAATATTTTGTTAGACAGAAAGGGAAACATCAAGTTGTGCGATTTTGGAATTTCGGGACAGTTGGTCGATTCAATTGCACGAACTCGTGATGCTGGATGTCGTCCATATATGGCTGTAAGTTATCCAGAAAGCTGTTTTTCCCACTTGCTTCATTTGTTAATTTTTAGCCTGAAAGGATTGACCCGCAGACGGCTAAAGGCTACGACGTGCGAAGCGATGTTTGGTCGTTGGGAATAACATTGATGGAGGTCGCCACTGGTCGTTTTCCGTATCCGAGATGGTCGAGCGTATTCGATCAGTTACACCAAGTCGTCAACGGGGAACCCCCGCGCCTTACCGAAAACCATAACGCCAATACTTTTACGTCAGAGTTTGTTAATTTTGTAAATACATGGTAAGTCYATTCGGATGAACTGATCAAATAGCTGTTTAAAATTTTCGTTTCTTTTTTTTAGTTTAATAAAAGACGAACACTCCAGACCAAAGTATAAGCGGTTGCTTGAAGATCCGTTTATTTTGAGAGCGCAGAAGGAGAAAGTCGATGTTGCCGCCTACGTCTCGCGTATAATGGATGAAATGGCGAATAACGGCATCAGCGCATTCACGACAAATCAACAGTGAAGCGCTTAACCGAGTCAGAGGCGTCTCAGGTGATGTTACGATGTAGGGAAAARTATTAGTGAGTAATCGCTTAGAAGTATCATTTCTTATTATTATGGTTAGTAAGTTTGTGCAATTGAGCGCGATTCGCGATTTRCTTGGTGATAAACTCGATGATGAGGTTCTTAAAAATAAGATCGATCAGATTTAAATCGAACTAATTCGCAGAAAAACAAGGTTCTGACAATACTATCAAATTTCGTTTGGAATTAGTTCGATTTTTAATGATCGCAAGTTATGTTTAGGTTCAAATGTAATTGAGGATAAATATATAGCTTTAGTAACTTAATGTTACATAGTTGAAGCCACTGATTAAAAAAACAGTCCATTGTATATATTAGTACATGTCCGGTTTTTAAGTTTCGAATTTAATGTGATGTCTATTTTTAGCATTTATTGGATGCATTTGAGGTGCTTTTTGCATATAATTATATTTTTTTTATTTCAAAAATTGTTACCGATTTTTAAACAATAAAACGTTGCCTGTTCTATTGTACCATGTACGATTTTTGACTGTATATAGTTAGTGTATGTTGTTAATATTTAATTTTTTACTCAATTGTTTAAGAATAAGCAAATTGTACGTTTATTTACAACACAATGTTGAATATGTAAAGTAAAATTGTACAGAAAACAAAAAACAGTTTATTTTCACTCCCATAATACACTGGAAGTAGGTCCTTCAGGCCCACTTTTAATTACGCCCTGCGGGCCCTTATTTTCTAATTACTTGTTATTTTTGCTTGAGTCAGTACAAGAATTGATGTGTGAAGAAGATGGTTAATTTGTATTTGCTGGATGCGAAAAGGCGGAAAGAATTTTTTTTTCTCTTCAATGGACAATTTTACAACTATTTAAAAAATTTGAGTCGCCGTATACCGGGTGGGGCATCCGTTACGCCCAAAAAGAAAATCCCCACTTCTAATTAAATAAAATTGTTAAATTTTTTCACACTTACCTGGGCATTAGTAAGGTACATTCTCTAATTTTTTGGTAATTTTTCATTCACAAACAGCCAATGCAATTCAACGTGGAAATGCTGCTAGCATTCGGGGCACCTTCTCAGAGTCCGCCTTAATAGACGAAATTTTTGTTTTGTAATTTTTACTTATACATGTTTATTTTATTTATTAAATTCATTAAACCACAAATTTTATATAAAAATAAAACAATTCTATTCTAATTCTAATTTTTATACTGACCTACGCAGATTCACTTCCTATAATTGTTTACAAAATCAGAAAAAAAAATTCCAATTAGATTTTGAATTAAACGCAATTTTCCATCTTAACTTTGAAAATCATTTTTATTTATGACCTGCTACTTGTGCCATCGTAAATTTAGGTGACAATGGGGAACTGCAGTTTTGGTAAGATTCCAAGGTTTACAACAAAAAGACCCTTTAAAGCGGTCGGCTACCAGTAAATGATTCTTTTGTTGGCAAATTATACCATTCTGTCATAAATCACGGGTCTGGTGTGTGTTTAAATAAAAAAAAGCGATTATTTGGATAACCAAGTCAAAATTTGAAATTGTGATATGAAAGTTTGATGCGCTGACAGGTACAGATTCATTTAGTGTAAAAATTTTATAGGTAAATTAACAGAATGTATTCATAAAACACACAAAACTGTTACGGACTCATTTATTATCCAAAAAAATTAGAAAAATTCTCAAATTATACCCTATCAATAATTAGTTAGGTATATGAAATATCACCAGTTTTAATTAATTTGAATTCGCGATTTATCAAGTGCGCATAACCGATGCCCCACCTGTATATTTTTTATTTCGGTCCTGATTGTTCTTTAATAACTTTTTTTCGACGTAGAATCGATTGGTACAAGTTTCAGCGCGATCTGCTTTCAAATGGCCGAGATATGGCGGGTTTCTGGTCCGACGAGATAAAATCTAAAAGGAAAATTTTTCGAAGAAAAAAATTTTCTTAAACGATAAAACAAAAATATTTATTATTTTTATCACAAACACTTAGTTAAATATCTACAATAACTAATACGCGGATTCGTTCAGTACAATTTTAAAAACAGGATGTTTATATAGAAAAGGCCCATGGTTTGGTTTTCTTTTTAACTGTTTTTTGAATTGTATCATACGTACGCCTCCATAGTAGAACAATACAATAAATAGAGATCAAAATTAGTTTAAAAAATGCATACATGTTTTTTAACTAGCCTATTCCCACTCCTTTGCAATACGTTCATAGTCGTAATCCTCTATGAATGGCTTATCGATGTTTTTGATCATATTTTCACCACAAAACAGACATTCAGATGCAACGATATTGTCAATTTCCGATTTGACAATTTCTCTCGCAGACATCCCAGAACCGGTACTAACATTATCAACGTTTGTTTGTGTATTTAAAATCTTCAACTGTCTTTCCAAATCCGCCAATTTATTCTTCTTGGCCGGACCTACAACATTCAATCAAATAATAATAATAATAATTTTGCATTTACCTAAAAGTGGATTCAGTTCGCTCATTAAACAATCCGTGTGAAATTTATGTTGACAGGGAAACATGTAAAAGGGTCTAACCATCAACTTTCCATTGCAAATCTCGCAGTTTTCATCGCTACTTATAAAAGTATAGCGATTTCGAAACGACTGAATTTCTTCTCGGATCAGTTGTGACGATTTTGTTGCTTCCTCCATTTCATCTTTCAAGTCTTGGATGTGTTGATTGTACTCTTTTAAAGAGCTACAAATGGCCTCTTTGAAATGATCGATTGTCACAAAGTCGGAAAAGAATGGTAAAATATCTTCGATTCGGATCAAATCGCACTGTTTTAGAAATTCCATCGCTTGTTGAATATCGTCTTTGCCACTTACCACATGTTGTGCTGAAATTAATAATTAGCTCGGGTAAAAAATACTAATTCTCAACCTATTTTCAGCCAGAGTTTTTTCCGCAATTCGACGTCCTCTTCCGGCGGCATATCCGCCAATTGTTTGGCCAATTTCAAATTGTTATCAGTCAAAGCCAACTCGACTGCGGATTCCCACAAGCCCAATAATCCCGATAAATGGACGCAAGCTTCCTTCAAATCAGAGTCATCCTGACATAATCTCAACGCGAAGTGTACATCGTAATTAACCAAGCTTAATTCCCGTCCTTGTGAATTCAAATATTGCATCAATTTTGCTTTGTCGTGCTTCGCATACAACGAAAGTAGGAAATTGTGAATTGCTCGGTCGGTATTTTTCAGTTTGTCGATGCAGAATTCGAGATATTTCATTACTTCCTTAGCGTGGAATTCGCCTTCGCAGGTGACTAAAGCCGGAAGGAGACGAACTGGAACAAGTTTTTTCCCTTGTTCGATTAGGGCCTTCACGGTGTATTTTGGGACTTCTTGCATTAGGATTGGGGCGAATTGGTAGTAAAGTTCGTATTTGTTTTGGCTTTTGAGGACTTCAAGAGCCTCGTGGAAGCTGTTTTTGTAGATGTGGTGGCGGATTAGCTGTTCAAAATCTTTGTTAACAATCGTCAACTTGATCAAATTACTTTTATCCCCATGGCTCGCCATCAGTTCATAAATTGTCGACTTATTCTTCTTGATACAATCCGAAACCTCCGTCAAGGCCAAAAACACCTCAAACTCCTTCTGTATATCCAAATAGGCCGCACTCTGTTCCAACCCCGCCAATCTCTTCTCCTCCAACTTACACAAATACAACTCTACAACCCAAAGCACGATCATCGTAATCTGAGTCTTATCCTGCGGCTTGAGCGTATCCAATTTCCGTCTCAGGAAAATCTTCAACGAATCTTGCTGATCGACTTGGATAAACTTCAAACAAATTTCCTCGAAACTCGACTGCGTTTCGGCGTATCTCTGCGCACTAAGCTCGTATTGTTTATTATTAAACAACATGTCGGCTTCTTTGATCAAGACCTGATTATAAAACGCTTCGTTGCCTCTTGAGTATTTTTTAGCGAGATCGAATTGCTGATTCTCGCAGAAAATTTGCCAGACATTTCGCTCCTCTTTTGTGACTTTGATCCGAAAAACGGCGTTTTCGGTCACAGCCCAAATCTCTCCAGTGCTGTCATCTTTGACAATGTTAACCAACTTGCCGAAAGCTTCATTATAATTATCCTCATACACAACTTCCTCGTTTAAAAGACACACACCTTTYATTGCGTCAGTYTAAGCCAACAAAACGTGAAATTCGGTCAGWGTCAAAGCTATGGGGAACTTCTCCAGAGCTGAATAATCCTCATATAAGGGTTTAGGGTATTCGATTAGGCGAGTTTTTGTTTTAAGGGTGGCCATACTGTCGTCAAATCCGGATTCGAATTGACAATAAGTCACGCCTTTTTCGGTCATCCAAGCAAAGGCGTTTGGAACTGTCAAATTTTCCGACCAGAATTTCAATTGAGAGTATCTCAAACTGTTGTCGCGTTCTAAATAAGTGTCTTTTTCAGGGATATTTAAATATCGGTTGAAAACCTGTTGAAGTAGGGGTTTTTCTTCGTGTTCGACTCGACCGGTGAAATAGTACAGTCGAGTGGGCGTTGCTGCGAAAATGACGTATTTGTCAGTACCCAATACCTTGTGATAATCCAGGCCTGTGATTGGTGTGTTTGAACCTTTACCAATGTCGAAAACCTGGTAAAAGTAAAAACAGTGATAGAAAACACAATAATGATTATACAGTGTGACCAAAATAAAGTCATGTCGTGACAACTTGACAAATTTTATATCATTTTCTTCGTCTCAGTGAGACAAATCAAATGCACTAAAAAAATTTCAAAAAGTCCCCACACTTTGAACTAAACATTTTTTTCTAATTTAAATGAATCTAAAATACTTTAACTTTAAAAAATCATTACTCAATAACTATTAGGCCGATTTCCTTCAAATAAAGACCATTCTAAAGGGATGGACTTGTCCTTTAGAATGATATGCAATTTGAAATTGAATATTGGCAAACTTTTCTTCGAACAGTGTTCGAAGAAGTTCGAAGTAATCTAAGAAAACGAGTAAATTTTTTTTTCTTCGTCACCATCGTGTAGAGCATCTTTTTATTAGTAAGAATTCAAATTTTTAAAACAATATACCGAGTAGTTTTTCAGATATGATTTTTTGAAGTTAAAGTTTGCTGTTCAGGTATTGCGCCATATAGGAGAAATGCATGTTAATCTTACTTGAAATTGCATCTTTATAAAAGTATTTGTTTTAAGACTCTTCTTTTGCTTAAAAATGGTCAATTGCACCTTCTTTGTTCTAATTAGAATAAACAAAAACTGTTTCTTTACTTAAAACAAACAAAGAGTACATGCGTACTAATTAAAGCAAATAAAGAGTTTTTTTGTTCTAAAAATGATCACTGATCATTGAGCAAAATGGATCTAGAACTTTAAGCAGTAGCTTTAAATATAAGAACTTTTTTTTTCAAATTAAATCACTTTCCATTCAAATTCCAACTTGTTTACTTTGCTCTAGCTTTCTGAACTTTTTTTGAAAATGTTCTGAGCAAATGCTTTTTCATCACTTTCGAGTGATGTTAAATTCAATAAGTCATCTGATTTATTTTGTTGGTTCATTCTACGATTAGCTTCAGTTAGTTTGTAGATAGTAGTTGTTGTGATTTGAATGGATTTAATTTGAAAAAAATTTGTTTTTATATTTAAAGCTACTGCTTTAAACTTCTAGATCATTTTTGCTCAATGATCAGTGATCATTTTTAGAACAAAAAACTCTTTATTTGCTTTAATTAGTACGCAGGTTTCTTTTTGTTTGTTTTAAGTAAAGAAACAGTTTTTTGTTATTCTAATTAAAACAAAGAATGTGCAATTGACCATTTTTAAGCAAAAGAAGAGTCTTAAAACAAATACTTTTATAAAAATGCAATTTTAAGTAAGATTAACATGCATTTCTCCTATATGGCGCAATACCTGAACACCAAACCTTAACATCGAAAAATCATATTTTAAAAACTACTCGGTATATTATTTTAAAAATTTGGATTTTTACTAATAAAAAGATTCTCTACACGATGGTGACGGAGAAAAAAAAGATTTACTCGTAGGGTTTTTCTTAGATTACTTCGATTTACTTCAAACTTCTTCGAACACTGTTCGAAGAAAAGTTTGCCAATAGATTGCCAATTTAGAATGGTCTTTATTTGAAGGAAATCGGCCTAATAGTTATTGAGTAATGATTTTTTAAAGTTAAAGTATTTTAAATTCATTCAAATTAGACAAAAAATTATTTAGTTCAAAGGACTTTTTGAAATTTTTTTAGTGCATTTGATTTGTCTCACTGAGACAAACAAAATGATATAAAATTTGTCAAGTTTTCACGACATGACTTTTTTGTCGCCCTGTGTTATTTCAATTTGCATAAATTCAATTACCAATCCATCAACTTCACGATTCCCATATAGAGGCAAATAATTGGGCAGCTTGTAATTTTCTTAATTAAATTTGATTTCAATTAACTAGAAAAATACCTGTCTCCAATACTGTTCTAAACTTGATGAAAATCCAGACGTGAAGAACTTGTCGCCTTCTAGTACGATTTCGGTTTCGAAGATCAAACCCTTGGAAGTCCCTACAACGCACCAGTAGTACCAATTGACACACTAGACCCAAAATACCTAACAGAATAGGTCCAGTGGTATTTTCAGATTCATTCAAATGATTCCAAGCGACTTCTGTGAATTCATGTCCGCGAAATTTCGTTGTAGACTTCAACTTGTTGGATTTGCGTGACAAGTAGAGTAATTCGGGGCCACCTTCGAGACTTTTCGGGGCGAAAGTCAGCAACAGGTGGTTGCCAGTTGGGTCCATAAATAAGTTTGTTAAACGACATGTTGATGTATATTTGGACAAAGAAATTTCTACAAAAGATGTTCAGGAGTTTGACTTGAGTGAAACGAACAGAAATTACCATCTTGTTGCTGAGGATTGTGTAAATTCATCCTAAACAAGGTGTTATTTCCCAAAGCCACTGCTAGTTGCTTATTGGAAATAGCGACATGTGTAATTTTATCTGGTGGAGTGAAATCTTTCTTGGTTTTACTAAAAATGGGAGCGTCTTGGGTGAAAGTCATATTGATGTACCCCAAAGAGCTCTGCAAAGACAACTTGTAAATGTGCTTGGAAATTATGTTTTATTACCATATCGGCCGTCGTGAAATTATTGTTGCGTGTTTTTGTCGATGCTTGCTCAAACTGATCGAATAACGAGGTCATTTTTCTAGTTTCAATAACTGATAATTGAGGTTATATCGGTATCAATTTGACCCGATACAAATAAACGCACTTCCTATTTACACAAGGGACAAAAATGTTTCAAAAAAAAATTAACAACTCTGCTTTATCTGTACATTTCAGTTTATTATAAAATGATTAATTTACTTTTTTTTTGGAAAAATTACTGTTTTTTGACATTTATGGCTGAAGCGCCTCTAGTGCAGTGATGCTTGTCCCTAGATTGTAGCGTCAAAATTCTCTAGAATTCCCTAAACAAAACTAACCTAAAAGTTTGTGTTAAGTTCTCGTCCTTTAAATGCATTTAATTTGTGACTAAGTTAAGTATGGACGGTCCTTCCCCTTCGAATGCCACACTCGATGATGACGAAATCGTAAAAGAGGTGAGTTTTGACTTTGTCACTTTTGTGTTTGAGGTTATGTCATTGTTGGGGGGCCATGTGTCTCACTCAAATCCTTCCAGATACCAATTTTCAACTCGACGCGTCTCCAAAACAACCTCTACTTGTTGCGTTACCCCCTTTTGTCGAAAAAATGCACAAACGAGTTGAGGATCAAACGTGGTTTTTTCAAACCAAACAACCAGGAGGTCGAATTGGAGATGGCAATTGATGTGGAATCGTCGAATTTCGATAGTGATAGGGCCGAGCTGATCGCTCAGGAAGTCGATGGGGCGCCTGAGACTCGCAAAACGACGAAAATTCATTTCGAAAATGACTTAGTAGACAAAGTTAGTTTAAAGTCGGCAAAAGCGGTGAAAGAGCCGAATAAATACGCTGCTTTGACTTATACAGGGAAGGAAATACATTTGACAACATTGCGCAATATATTTCAATTGAGGCCCTCTTTTAATTACCTTGATAAAGGTTCAAAGAAACGGAAAGACACAGATCATAATGATGTGAGCGATGAAGAGGAGGCGGGGCCGAGCACCGCCGAGTTGATCACCGTCAAATTTAAGCAGAGTGACGACCGGTGGAAGAAATCCAAAAATGATCAAGTTTCTGAAGTGAGAAGTGTGGATGAAGCTTGGACTAATTGTGAAGTGCACATGGAGAACAGTTCATTGAGTAAAGTTGAAAAATTGAAATTAATTGCGGAAAATACCGAGCCGACGGGCCAAGCGACGAATTTACCCGATTTGGAATATGTTCGAGTTTTGGTTCCTGAAGATGAGGGTCAAGGGACAACTGAACCGTCCTCACCTTCACACATCATGTCTTTGCACACTTTGAGGGCATCCCCGATTTTAGAGCAGTGCCGGGTTTTGCTCAAAGACGCCCAAATTATCCAATTTCAACAACTATTGATGATTCTAGCAGGGGGTGAAGGTTTAACGGCTGAAACTCTTTTGAAGAACTTGCCCAAAGTGGCTGTCCTAGTCAGGGGTAATTGGGTGGTGAAAAGTGAAGTGTTGTACCCCAGTAACACTTTTTCTTCGACTAGTGGAGTCCCAGCTGAGCTGATGTGCCGGACACGGGATTATGTGGTAAAAAACATTAATTTGCATTATTTTAACTGTCTTAATAATCTTTTCTAGTTGTATTTATTTACTAAAAATCAGTATGTTGAGCGGAAAAAAGTCTCCTCAGTGATGAAAATCCCCTCAGAAGAAGTGAAAGAAATCTTCATGGGCTTTTCCAGACTTAGACACAATAAAGGTTGGGAGTTGGTGCTGACGACTGATAATGATTTTATATTAAAACATAGCGATATAGTGCAAAAACAGACCGAGGCTTGGGAACAAAAATTTAAACAGTTGAGTGAGTTTTTAAAAGATAATAAACGGCAAAGGCGAAAGAGTAAAAGTGTGAGTGAAGATTGTAAAATTCGGAATGGTGTGAGTTCGGATAATGATTCAGGAACGGAAAAAAATAAATCGCCGGTTGCGGCTAGGAAAAAAATTACAAAAGTGCAAGAGAATACGTCGTGATTGGTGATATTGACGGAATTGATTTGGTTGTAATGAGGATTTTATGTAATCTCGGGACGGGAGTACAGGTTTAAAATGTGAAACGTAATTCCTATTGACTGTTATTTGTATGTTGGAAAAAGAGGAAGCAAAAATGTTAAATTAATTTAAATTATCCAAGAGGAAATAAAAAAATATTTTTTATTGCCGTTTCTTATAAAAAATAAAAATCCTGTACCCCAGGATCAACATCTACAAAATGTAATCTACAATCTACGTACACAATAAACCATAGAAAGTGGTCATCTTAAATAACCAATGAACACAAGATAATAAAACTGAAATTCATTATGTTAATCATCTGAAAATTATGCCAATTCTGACTTCCTCTCTTAATTATAGACGAAATCTAATTTTAGTTCTATCACTCAAAGTTTTGCTTAAACATCTGCTAATACTTAGTACTTATTACGTAATAATACTTAATATTTTTATGAATATCCAGAACATTTAATTAAAATTTTAATTCGATATAAATTCCAAAGTAAATGGCAATTTAATTCGAATTTAATTCCGAATTAAAATTTAATTCGATTTCTGTTATACGTATTAAAAAAAACACCATCTAGGTGTCTAGCTGATCCAAATCTGCTTCTGATATGTTTCTGTGGGGCAGGAATTTAACCGATTTTTTACCCCATTTCGTCCTTTTTCCATTCTTTGGGTTTCCATCTTTTTTAATTCCTACATACCAGTCTGGATGAATTTTTGATACGTATCCGTTGTATGAACCCTGAAGAACTTCTTTAAAAACGGTTGCRTCGTTGTTTTTATCTTCCTGTGAAAGTATCAATTCAAATGAAATATTGGTGGTAGTAAGGATTAAAATAGAGTGCAAATGTTGCATTTATAATATTATTTGCTCAAGTATACTAAATAATTTGATGTTTTAATTTATTTTAAAACTTCTTAATTCACATAAATACCAATATTGCATTTTGAACAATTTTAAAATGTCGAATCACGTGTTCACGATTAAACTACATGCAGTTATTAACAATAGTAACACAAATTTTGATAAGTAGTATATTAACCTCACTCTTGTTTTCGTAATTAAAACAATGGATACCAGTTTGATTATTGTACCTATATTGATACTTGATGATTAATAAATTTGTCCAATTTCTAGTGAGTGTTCAGAACGATTCATATCAAGAAAAGCTTTGTTGAAATACGAACACTAAGGATATACTCATTTCTTATATGAAATAAAATTGAAGATTTTTTTTCTTCAGAGGAACCCAGCTGTAATAAAACTTTTAATCCAAACAAAATAGCGGTTTTAGACAATGAAACTTAATTTATACAGGGTGCTTATTTGAAGTGATTTAAAAACTAATTTTATTTATTAAAATAAATCAAAAAAAGTAAATAAAAACCAATGCAAATTCACATTGCTATGAAAAAAGAATAAAACCGATAAATAAAATTGTCACTTTTATTGTTGTTTTTACAAGTTTATAAAAGACAGCAAAAATCTGTTCAGTAGTTTTTGGCGCAATACAAAATATTTTGAAATTAACAATAAGTAGTTTATCAAAAACGTATTTTAAAAATAAAATGTCGAATACGGTCATGGAAGAATAAAGCACATTACAGTTTTTTTCTTGGGAATTTTTGAGAGATTTTTTTGTTTCAACGTTTTTGGAAGCAAAATTCCATACAAGGGGAGGAACGAGGGACCATTAACTCTGGAATTATTTTTTTTTATTTGGAAGTACAAATTTGGAATTATTAAAATTGTCTTTGGATTTGTAATTACTGGAATTATTTATGAATTACTGGAATTTTTCTGGAATTAATGGAATTCTTTTTCGAATTATTGGAGATGATGAACTATCGGAATTAATTTGGAACTACAGAATTATTTTGGAATTACGAAAATTAAACTGGAGTTATAGAAATAAATTCAAAACAATGTATGTTTACGATGGATTACTGGAATTTTGGTTGATTTTTTTTTAATTACTCGTACTGAAATTCATTTTGGAATTACTGGAATCCTTTTAAGAATTATCGTAGATAATTAGAACTATATGAATTAATTTGGAATTACAAAAATTATTTTAGAATTATGCAAATTACGGTGGAATTACGATGGATTATTCGAATTTCGGTAGAATTTTTTTAGAATTGGAATTAAAAAAAAWTATTTTTGCGAAACAAGCAACTTACTTCCCCGTACAAATTTCCCGAATCATTAAAACACAAATATCGTTTACTCTTCGCTCCTTGAATCCTGACATGAGAAACTTCCCCACTTGAAATAACAACCAGTATATTGTCCAAGTTACCATCTGTAGTTCCCACAACTTTCCCATCATCCTGTATAGACAAATAAAAACCATTTTCGGACCTGAGTCTCATTACAGGTCCATGCCAGTTTGGCGTTTCGTCCATTTGAAATTTCTAAAAAATAAACACCACTTCAATCACCGTAAAAACTGAAATCAGTTCAAGGAAACCATAAAAAAATGAAACGAAATTACAAAAGCTGCCAATATTTATTGTTAATAATAATCATAAATGAGTCATTTGTGGAATATTTCACATGTAAGTAAAAAAAATACTATAACAGAGTGAGTATTTAAATGCTAATACTGTTTTCATTGAAATCGAGATCTACGCGGCAAYAACATTATGGCTTTTTGGCCGTATTTGGTCTTGGGTCCTTTTTTGAATTTGCCGGATTTTTTTATACCAARATACCAGCCCAGATGGYCGTATTTCAGAGAGAGATAAGTATTGTAGGAGCCTTGGAACGCTTCAATAAAAATTGTGGAATTGTCCATCATGTCTGGCTCTCCGTAAAGACGCCCTTTGGGGTCCATTGCGATGTAGAGGTTGGTCAAAAGGCCCTTGATGCGCACGTGACCTGGGTGGCCGGCCGAAATTACTTCCAAATAAGCTGAAAAAGTACAGAGTGGTTATAAATGATTTTCATCTAGCCAGCTTTGGAATTTTTTTGCATGTAATTTTATTTGTGCCGCTCTAATTTTTTGAAAGCTCTAGTTCTGTCATTAGTGTCACTTATTAATTAATAATAAATTGTTGTTAATTAAACTTTTATTGTTTCAACTAATTTCCAATAATAATGGATAATAATGTATACTTTGGAAGAAAACAAGTTTATAATTGAAGTCTATTTTCGAAGTGGACGCTTAGTAAACGGCGATTTTTTAATTTTGAGTTAAAACAAYTAGGTACCCCTATTTTCGTAAAGCGGCATTTTTTATTTTACATGGAAAATTCACAGCTGGCTAGATGAAAATCATTTATAATCACTCTGTATATTGTTTTCTTAAGTAAATTTCTAATCAAAGTGATCTGTGGCTTTGAAGTTAAGTTGGCAACATTGTAAAATGTAAATTGTGAAAACTTTGTGAATCACAGACTCTATTTAAAGTTAAAAAAGTTTGAAAGTTTATTACTGTGCAAGTCGTTATCGTCGGTGGTTCCCTTAACTTCGCCGTCCGGATAAACGGCGAGATTATGTCTAGTTCTGGAATAGAGTTGCATTTTTGTGCCAAAAAGCGGATTTCCGAAACGGACGGGGCGCAAGTGACGCCAGTTCGAATTGGGGTTGACAGGGGGCCAAGAGATTTTAGGGGTGGAAATCGAGGCAACTGGATTTGATTCGTCCTCCACACCACACCTGCAGGAAATAAAATTAATAACTGTTTTACATTTTTTTTTCTATCTAAATAGCCCTTGATTTACATAATTTAGTAAAGATGCTATAAAAGTCAATCACGTACAAAGTGTAATAAATCAAATGATGATTTCATCGTCAAATTTAAGTCATTTATAACACTTCGTAATTGTTTCCTGACATAAGTTTTTTTTTCAAATTACTTACTTATACACCAACAAAAATTATTAAAAAATTTGAATATGTGTAAATTATAAACTCCAATTTTATAGGTATGGGGAACTCAATCAAGTCTATAAATATTTACATTTCCTAGTCAATTTCTCAATCAAAGTTTAAATATAGAATCACTTGAAAAATACTGGAATTCGTAACAGAAATCGAGTCAATAATGCCTTAGTAAACTCACCACGCAATTCCTCTTTTCGTCCTATTTCTAATATTTTTGCCTTCATCGATCTCATCACTGTCACTCAAACTTTCAACATCGGTACTATCACTGTCACTAGTCCCGTTTTCCATGTTTTTGCCTATTGTTAAATTAAATCAAACAACAGGCAGGTTTGTAATAAATGTAATGGGACAAAAATTGAGCCGGTCTGAGGAAAACACCGCAATTTCTGTCAATTAGTTCAAACGCGTTTAAAATCCGACTGTTTTCGCGTTCTTACTTCTAATTTCTAATTTTCCGCGGTTATAAATAGAATTTTATTCGGCGGTTACGAGACCATCATAAATCACAAATTTTTGAAATCTTACCTTAAATATTTGTTTAAAATTGTAGTTAAGACGATGTCGATTGATTATCTTGATTGTTTTTTATCTTGACGAGAACTCACTGATAATAAATTTAATAATAAATTGATTATTTTATTGTGACGAGTATTGTTAGTTGCCTATCTTAGTATTATCTTATGAATGAGGATCAGTGAGTCCGTTTATACGGCAGTAATTCAAAGTTCTTAAGGCTGTTTTTCCACACAGAATATTTTACAGGTTGATGGTAATAATAATTAATTTTAATGTAATAATTTTATTTTTCTTTTGTAATACAAACAACGACTTTAGAAAACTGGGGAGCTACTAGATTGGTCAGTTATAAATGCTTTTCCTGTTCAAGTTTGCATACAGTGCGAGCCAGCGAATAAGTAAAGTCTATTATTGATCTTTAAATATTACACCACTCAAAAAAATTTATGCATAACACTCGATCTTGACCAAACTTGACATGATGGTGATAGACGACCTGTTTAGTAACAACCCGTCACTTGCAATGTACAGTGGCGGACACGGAATTTTGGGCATCAAAATATGTTCAAAAATTGTCAATGCCACGCTTTATTGTGATTATGATTGATGTTTGAAACTAAAATTTGTGTTTTTATATAAATTCAATAAATTATTTTTTGTCGTCATTTTTTCTCTAGCTTTCAGTATAAAAATTACAAAAACCGAAAGTGAGGTTAGCTGCCTAAGGTCRGTTTTACATTTGTCAAATGACAAATCGTTCAAAATTCCGTGTCCGCCAGTGTATTATGGTGCAGATTCTTTCTGTTCTCGAGTTACGAAGGGTCAAAATTTGAGATTCTGCCTTTGCGAAGTTCACTTAATTTCAATCAAATTAGACAATGACAGACCTTGCCATATTTTAGTACATGTAGGTAATATTACATTGTCTGGTTCAAGTAAATGCTGCCTTTTTTTTATGGAATATACTGCTGTTATGGGATTATTGAAGAAAACATATGTGAAAGAAAAATATATATAATTAAATCATATAAGAAACAAAATGAGAACAAATCAATTTTAGTATGGTTAAACAACGTTTTTTAAACGAAAAAAATGCAGGTTACTTGAAAATAGTTACCTTAAATCTCAGATTATTATCCACTTCAAATTTACCAATACTATAAAAAACGCAATAGTTATCCGAATTTACATAAAAATGTGAGATATCTGTCATATTTTTGGTGCAAAGTTTTCTAGCTACTAATCTAACACCTTTCCTAAAAGGGTTCTGAATTTCAATTTCAAATTGGTATTGATGTCGAAAATCATCAATCCCTTGGACAGTAAAATAATAAGTAGACTGCTCTATTTTTTTAAAATTTAATCGAAAACAAAAAGTTGAAAATCTTATTATCCTGTGATAGTGTACTTCCTTTTCAGGAATTTCTGATATCAAGGTGTTATTTTCATATAAATATTCAGAATGTTTATTTTCTATGTGTTCGAGCAGTTGTTTTTTGGTGCTCCTCCATAAGCATTGTAAGTTAGTTTTTTCGAAAGGACATGGAGAATCACTCATTTCACATATGGAGTGATGCTCACTGATTTTCTCAGATTTAGAAGTAAAAGTACAACCGTTTCGTTTGTATTTGCAAGGATACGTTAGTAAACTTGCTATTCCATCTAGACTAATGTTTCTATTTGGAGCTGATTTTTCACAAGAGTCACAACCGTGATTTTCCTTACACCCCGAACATACTACGTTTGACTTTTCCGCACAATAATAAATCGGTGGAATTGCATAATCCGAACAGTTTATACATTTCAAAAGTGAAAGCATTTCTTCTTCAAGTTGAGTGTATTTTTGGGTTGCTTCCCCGATTATTAATTTCCCAACAGCCATATTGGTAACACATATTATTGGCTCAAGACTAATTTCCCTCACATTGTAGTTTTTTTCAAGACTTGAATCAAAATCACTTGACAGCCTATTATTTTCACCTTTGACTTCTAGTCGGCATGAAAAATATTCGTTCTCTAGATCACATTTGCTTCTGTAAAGTGAAAATTCCAATAATTTGCGTTTAGAATCAAAATTTCTTTTAAAAATCAACAAAACTTTCTCGTATGCTAAAATATTTAGAAAATTTCCGGAGCAAGTCAAGTCCAGTTCAAATTCGCCGCCATTTTTAAGTACCAACTCTGAATGTCCATCCATACTGTGTTGTAACAATTCAGTTCTGGGTCCTTGCCATTCACANGAGCATTCTGTCTATTACAAATAAGCAGTAGGAACTTAGGTAAATGTTTTTATTAATTTTTGTTCATAGAATTACCACAAAGTTCCGGAGTATTCTTTAACCATTCAGCACGAGCTGCTATATCGCTAAGTATTTCAAATAAAGTATCTTTTTCTCTACAAACAAAACATTTCTTGCCGATCTTTGAACTTTTTAAAAGAATGATTGAAAATTTGACAAAAATTGTCAAATTTGAAATATCTATAGTCTTTAAGTTATCAAGTAGATGACGCTTGTTACCGTACGATTTTTTGAGGTTAGTAGAATTCAACGCATTCATATAAAATCGACAGTATGTTACGGCCGTATGGAGCGCAGCGGAAGACAGATGAAGTTGGCCATGCTCAAATTATTATTAGAATAAGAAAAAYTAAATTGTCTTTACAGAATGGCTACTTTTATTAATAGTATATTATTCAGATGTTTATTAAAACAATTTCTAGTGTAATTTTTTTAAATTGTGTTCATTGTCAGCCACGTCGGTAACGCAGGCATCTGATGAGTTTTTGTATTTGACATTTTCAATTTGATTTTCGAAAATTCAAGTTATAATTGAAGTTTGACTGCTTTCGAGCGTTTGTTTAGTGGTTCCGTTTGTGTTATTTTTATTTATTAAAAAGAAACTAACTTTTTGCGTTAGTGCCACCTGCCGGATTACGCGCGAAATAGATCATAGTTAAATCACAATCACCATGACAACGTTAGCAAAGCGAGTTGAAAAATTTCATTCATAAAAAGGCAGAGTCGAACCACCATCTTAACTACATCGTGTCTCGGGTGTATGCTTAGCGCGAAATTTAAAATTATGTTTCCAATTTCTCAATTCAAGCGACACCCCCATGGAACTACATTTAGAATGATTTAGGGTTTTGGGGGATTATGTAAAGCCAACTTTTAGGATGACAAGATAACCAAACCTAGTAAAATTCCCTGAAACTGGTTACTGAAGTTGTATTTTTGGTCGACCTATTCAGTTCAGTTCAATATTTTTTAAACTTATGATCAAAGAAAACCAAATGGTGAAGCCGATGATAAAAAAATTTGAAAAAAAATAACAGGTTGTTGTGCCAAAGTTACTACCGTAATTTATGTCAATATTGTCAATTCAAAAAATGTCAATGTAAGCCACGCTTTATTGTCATTATATGAATAATGTTTGGAACTAAAATTTGAAAGTTTAGTTCAAATGTATTTTTGCCGTCGATTTTTCGAAACAATAATTACAGCAATACGTGTTTTTAAGTTCATTAATTTCAATTTTTATTTATTTCAAATTATTTAAGTTCAATAAATTATTTTGATTTGTTGTAATTTTTTCTCTAGTTATCAGGATAAGAATTACAAAAACCAAACGTGAGGTTAGTTGCCTAAGGCCCGTTATACATTTTTATTGTCGCATCAACAAGTAATAACTCCCTAAGATTTAGGGATATTCGTGAATAGGTTTCCATAAATTTGGTTAGGGTGGTTTTTGGTGACAAACAAAAGATATCGTAACCAGTGTCAAAATTTAGATTAAGTCACCTGTCATCTTATATGGATAATTTTGTTGATAGTTGACATCAGGTTGACAGAAAACGTCAACCGTCAACTACAAGGGGTAACCAACCCTTAGCATTCAAAATTACTTGTGAAAATTCCAGTTACAAACAACATGAAAAACGTAATTTGACTTCTAGTCGGCATGAAAAATATTCGTTCTCTAGATCACATTTGCTTCTGTAAAGTGAAAATTTCAATAATTTGCGTTTCGAGTCAAAATTTCTTTTAAAAATCAACAAAACTTTCTCGTATGCTAAAATATTTAGAAAATTTCCGGAGCAAGTCAAGTCCAGTTCAAATTCGCCGCCATTTTTAAGTACCAACTCTGAATGTCCATCCATACTGTGTTGTAACAATTCAGTTCTGGGTCCTTGCCATTCACARGCCACTGATTCGTCCAAAGGACAGGGAACTACCCGGAACTTACAATTTTCTTCGTGTTCCGGTATTTCCCCCGYAAGGAATTCATCGTGACATCCTTGTGATTGGTAGCGGCATGGAAAATGCACAAACTGGACCAAAGCTTCAAATGAGACGTTTCGCATTGAATTGTCCTTCGTGGGACACCTCCCACATAATGTTTCTTCTTGAGTTAACATTACGGAAAACTAAGACAAGTAATTTTTGCACGACGTGCATTTTATTTGGTTAATGGATTCACTTGAAGACAAAGTGTGGAAGTTCATTTTCTAAAAAAATATTATGAAAACCAACAGAAACTATGTAAATTTGAAATTCATACAATAATATCTCACTTATGTGAGATGTTGATGTTTTTTTTTAAGAAAAAGAGAAAATGAAAACACAGAAGAACCACATTTTTGGAGGATTATGTATTGCCAACCTTTAAGATGAGTACCATACGCAAGTTAACGAAATTTACGCTGTTTACAGTTTACGTAAAATGTGATTTTTATTTATTATTAATAGGATTTTTATTCCCAGAACGCATAAAGTCAAATTAATTGTGTTTATTAGTCACAATGCAGTAGGTATTTATAAAAATTAAAATATTAGTTTTAAATCCAGAAGTGAACGAGGTCATTGACTATTTTATCAGTGGTGCCAATCCAACTATTTAGTAAATTTAAATTTTTGTTTGTCTCTAAAACTTTGTCAGTCACACCTAACCCAACTTTTTGTATGTTTATTATTTAATATAAACGACAAACATTTTTGTTGAAAATGGCTGATGATTTAGAAAATGTAAGTTCAATTCTATCTGCAATTGGGATATTTTATCAACCGTTGTTTCCAGATTCCTTCAATAACCGTCAAAGAACCGCTCGATTTAGTGAGGTTAAGTTTAGACGAACGTATTTATGTTAAAATGCGAAACGACAGAGAAATCAGGGGTAGATTACACGTAAGTAGTCAACATATAAAGAAAAACCATAAATATTATGAAAACTCTAGGCTTATGATCAACATATGAACATGATTCTTAGCGACGCTGAAGAGACTATAACCACCGTCGAAATCGATGAAGAAACGTATGAGGAGGTTTACAGGACAACAAAACGTAATATTCCCATGCTTTTCGTACGAGGTGACGGCGTTATCCTTGTCTCGCCTCCAATGCGCACTTCATAAATAAAACACATTCATTGACATAATGTTTATTTACCCATTAAATATTTTACAAAGACTTCCTGAAGATAATTAGTTAAAATATTAAAAAGGGAGTATTAGGATAGTACGAGTTAAATAATTCTCTATACAACTTAATTTATAAATAAAACGTTCATTACAATATTTACATCTCAATCCAATGGAAAAGTCAATATCCAACCAACTCTGAACCAAATCGTGCCACGTGTTTGTAACTAATTTAAGCTTATTCATGCAATGCGGGATATCCAATACCTCGACACTTGATAATACTGGAAATTTGGCATATTGCTTATATACAAGTTTGCTCGTTAAAAAATTTGAAAAAATTCGTTGTTCCATCATCAATACACTTGACTAGCCGTGCTAGCCTTTCTTCTATGTCACGCTGACGTCTCATTCTCCCCCCATCCCTCGCTATCACATTCCGAATCGCTCCCTGAATCCGAATCGCTAAACTCAACTGCGACTCTCCGCGCCAAAATACTCGCCACATCGTGAAAACCGTTTCCTCTCTCCACTTCCTTCTGCTCAATTTTCTCCACTTTCCTCAATTTAATTCCGTCTCTGATCGCTTTGAGTAAATCATTCCTTGGATCGACTATAGGTGGTGCTTGCTTCGGTCGATCTTTGACAGGTGTCAATTGCGGCGGCGACGCACTGTTTATAATTTTCGCCAAATCTCCATTGACCAATGGTGGACTTGTCGTCGGGCCGTTCAACAGCGGCATTGGTGGAGGCGGCGGCGGAGGCGGAGCTTGAGGAGTCTGCTGTTTGGGAGGCGACGCCTGTTTGGGTACTGGTGGTGGGGGTGGTAAATCTTGCACTGGTTCAGGAGACGTAGCTTGATGCGGACTGTTCGACCGCGATTGGTTGGCGAGATGTGCGGGAATGCCGTTAGGCGGTGACATGGTTGTGTCGGGTGGTGGAGGCGGTGGCGGGAGGTTGTCTCTGCCAGACATGCTCCGCCCTCGTGTCGGCGTATTGGACGAGGGCGTGCTGGTGTTGCTAGGAGGCGCAGGCGGAGGTTGACTTGGGCGGACTTTCCCGCCACGAGTGGGCGTTCCGCCTTGGTATAATGATTCGGAACTGAGTGGGCCTTGGCCGTATTCTTCGTAAGGGGGATAAGTGGGAGAATGGAGGCCGTCGGTTGTTTCTTGTTGGTACGACCGTCTGATTTCGATCGAATTCGGTCTGGGTGGTCGTGGTTCGATATCTTCCGAGGTTGGTAACATTGTTTGTTGTTGTTGCTGGATTATGGGTTGTGGAGTGCGGTAAATGGTGTTTTGTTGCGGCATGATGTACTCGCCGTGACCCATGGCGATTTGCTTTTGTCTTTCTCGGGTGTTGTGCGGTTGACGGACGCGTTTTTTGTGGCGGTTTCCTTGGCCCCCTTCGGTTCGCGGTCGGTGAGGTTTCTTCCCGCGGTCGTGCATCATGCGTTCGGTGTCGTTGAGCATCTCTTGACGCCACAATTCGAAGAAGTAGTTCGGATCGGTGTAGAATTTCAAACCGTCRTTGCCGTCGTCACGYTAACAGTTGAGTTTGTGAAGTGGGGGCGGTTTGTCACAGGAATGATATGTTTCCAACATGGCTGTTGGCATAGTCGCACGAGAGAATATCTGAAGAAAAAAATCAATCAAAAAATATTCAATCTCTAAAATTGATTTTTGAATCACTTTTTAAATGCGATTGGTAAAATTGTACTTTAAAAACCTTCACTACTTAACCTCATTGGATTTATTTTAATCTGGTTAAATCTGATACGTTAGAAACCTTGTCAGTTAAAAATTAGTAACAGTTAAAAAAATTCCGTACTTGTTCGACATTTATTTTACCAAACTCATATGTCAGCAATAATAAAATTAATAGACCAGCATCTGGTAATAATTATCTCAAAGGACAAGGCACACTTTATATGGGAATTTAAGGACCACTCAAATWGGATATTTTTTATATCAATCCACGCATCTCAAAAAGCTGAACATAAATCATATTATTGCACCAAATGTGTATCTTGATTAGGAACACCAAAAATTGCGATTGAATTTTGAATTATTCCTATTGTTGAAGATACTAAATTCTGTCAGCTTAAATTACTATATCCAAAAATAAAATTGTCTTTACATTTCTAAATTCGTGAAGGGTTTAATGTCTCTGTACCTAAACCCCAATCCACTATCATTAGTTATACGGCAGTATTGTACTGGGTGCTGCATTTTGGATGTCCGAATAGGGAATCTCCGAAACTAAGAGGTTTAGTCAAAAACGAATAATACATTCTGGGGCTCATTTTTTGAGGAAATAATATTTGTTAAAACCGCATCCCGCTATCGTCTTTTTTTTTCGACTTATAGACAAAAACTGACATTTTAGCGAAATCTAAAAAAATCCATATCTTCGTTATTATAGAAGACACAGATTTGAAATAAAGACATTATACAGGCACTTTTTTACGAGGACTTTAATAATGTAGTTAATAATTTTTTTCAGTTATTAGTTTAGCCGTAATAAGATAAACTTGTATTTTTTTAAATGGAAATCATAGGCCGCTATGGGAATTTTGAAAAGCTTATTTTTTCCTGATCTAAAAAATATATATTTGTAACAAATTATTATAATACATTTTTAGCCAAAAATTATCTTTGATTTTTGTTCGCAGTTGGCCATGAAAAAATGTTGTTCAACTAAAAGAATTTAAACTATATTATTTTACCAGTGGCAATAATGAAAGAGTCTTCTAAGTACTAAGTAATGAAAAAAATGCAAAATAAATTGTAAATCAACTTATTGGCGACTAATAACATTTCTTTATTTGTTCAATACTTCTAACCTACCTATGGTAGTTTTTAAATTTTTATAATTTTATCTATTTTTTCATCTATTTTACAGTTCACAAAACTCTTATTGATTATTATTTACACATTTGCAGTGAAATAGTTTTTCCATGGCCAACTATTATCAAACAAAATATGTATTTCCTTTTTTAAGTATAATTATAAAAAAATATTCTGTTACAAATATATATTTTTTCTATTTCGGTGTTAGAATAAGTCTATTCCAGCACCCAAATGACGTCATTTGAGTGCTGGAATAAGTCGTTGGCGTTAATTTAATTTTAGTGACGGACTTTCTTCACAATTTATTTTTAAATGTGAAAATAAGAATTATTTTTMATTTTTATTTTTTWCAGCCGCCTAAAATTATTCCACATAAATGTCGCCAACATTCGCAAAAATCTCCAGAAAATAAAAAATTAAAATTTTCGTTTTTTAATTTATAAAATGATATAAAGCGGCAAAATAGAAAAAATAGTATAAAGCACTTGTTGCAGAAGGTTCTTCAAGCATTCATTTGTTCCTCAATTCACCGCTACGCGGCTCGTTTCGGAATTTCAAATTTGTGCTTGAATAGATACCTTCTGCAACTTGTACTTTAATATACTATTTTAGATCAGAGCTTTTCAAAATTGCCTTATGATTTCTATTTAAAAATATACCAATTTATCTTATTACGGCTAAACCAATAATTGAAAAAAATTGTTAACTACATTATTAAATTCCTCGTAAAAAAGTGCCTCTATAATATCTTTATTTCAAATCTGTATCTTCTATAATAAAGAAGATGTGAATTTGTTCAGATTTCGCCAAAATGTCAACTTTTGTCTTAACTCGAGAACAAAAGACGATAGTGGGATGCGGTTTTACCCAATATTATTTTTTCAAAAAATGATCCCCAGAATGTATCACTCGTTTTTAGCTAAACATCTTAGTTTCGGAGATTCCCTATTCGGACATCCAAAATGCAGCACTCTGCAGATTTACAAGCTCTTTGTACAGACCAAAAAGCCGCCACAATGCTTTTCTTATGTGACATATCTTGACTTTGATTGCAATTTCCAACGTTCCTAATTAAGTTACACGTTTGGCGCAATGATTGATATAAAAATTATCCAATTTGAAGGGTTCTTAAATTCCCATACAAAATGTGCCTTGTCCTTTCCAAACTCACTTGTTGATCGAAAGCCACTGTGCTCTTGAACGCCTTCCTCATGTGAATATCTTGCAAGGAAACTTCCTCGACGGTGCTGTCCAATTGTGTGACTTTGATAGCGAGTCTGTCGATTCTCGCTTGGAGTGAATTCGATCTGTCATAGAGCTGTTGGGCGTCTCGGGCCAACTCTCCGAATAAATCTTCGGCATGTTTTGAAAGAGAGGAAAGTTGACGCACTGTGTTTGCCAAAGTTCCATTAGTGACGGCTTCTAATTCAGACACCAGAGGGAAATCATCCGGAAGTGTCCCTCTGGCAACGTGGACCGGTTCGATCACCCTCTTCGGTAGAGGCATGGTTGTTTACTGTTCACCGGCCCCTTGATAACTGGAAACGAAAGATAAACATGATGGAAGGGTTTTGTGAGGTGTTGAATGCTAATGTCAAGATTCAATTGGAATGTTTTAAATAAGATAAAATGTATCTTTATATCTATGAAGAGGTTACATATAGGTGTGTCTTAATAGAAATATTCGCGAATTTAATCTTTTCCAATGTGGGAAAATATTATAAGCGTAATTTAATGTTAGAGAGTATTATATAACACTCATATAAAAGAAGACATTCTGTATGGGCAAATCTTTAATCAAATGTTGTAACGGCGCTCTGTAATTCGCATTTTCTCCCAATGTTTTTATACTTTTTGGTGATAATTAGAGATGATAATGTGGTAATAGAACATACTATACACCTGAAAATATCAAACTATGATTCAATGAAATACTATGAACCTTTGAGAGTTTAATTCTGTTTTTAAGTATTTACACTAGATAAAGAACTTTGTTTTTGACAGAACTTTAAAGTAAATTTTTATCGCCGAAACCACTCCCTTGTATTTCAAGTTGCTTTTTACAAAATAATCGTTTTTTAATAGGTTTTATTTTATTTTTTTAAATACATTACAAGTACATTTTCGTGAACGACCAAAGCGAATTTATTTCACAGTAAAATGTATAACACATGATTTTAATTGTGCTAATATTTTAAAATTGTAGTAAAACAGATCTAAAATAATTCATCTTCTCTATTGGAATGTTTACAACGGGTGTTTATTTAAGTTTCGTCCTTTTACTTGAATTTAATGTTTATTTATTGAAATTGAGGACAAAATAACGAACTTCCTTTTGGTGCTGTGAAGTAATTTAGTCGTTTTCTTTATTGATCACTTTGTCAACACTAAAAAATACAATATTCAAAGACTACATTTACATTATTTATATTTGGCGTCATAGTTGGCGGTGATATGAGATGGTTCGTTCACAATCGAGCTTTCATGGATAGCTTTGACGCCAAATTAAAAAAAAAAACACCCAGTATTTATATAGTTTTTGAGATATATGTAGAATGTGCAATCTGCATTTTAACGTTGGATGATTCGTCAAAACTAAACTAAGTTTGCATCGTACTTCATTTCAAAACTTACATTGCTAATAGTCGGTGACATGTACACAAAAAATTAAAACCTGTGGCTGTCTTTGTTAATTTTAACTATTTTTTTTTTTTAATTTAATAGTTATAAAAGAACTAACGTCAGAGATTACAATTTTTGTTGGTAAAGTTTTAAGACTGCACGCCAAATTTAAATTTATTCGGCTACTAAAACCCTCAATATCTCAGAAACTATAAACATTCGGATAAGGCAAGTTGCATTATTTTGACTTTCTTAGACCTGTACTATTACCTCTTAAACTTTTAGCACAATTATTAAAAATCATCCTGTGTATTCTTTAGTTTTCACTAACTAATATACAGGGTGTGTGAGAACTCGTGTCCCAGAGAAAAATTTTGAGTAATATAAGACACCAGGAACATGAAAAAAATGTTTAAAAAATTCTAGCTGGCAAAAAATTTTGACATTTATATTTTGCCATTTGACATTTTTATGTCTATTTAATGATACTGATGATCTTGTATATGTTTTTTTTATAATTATTTAGTAAAGGTACAAAAATGTTGTCAATAAAAGCCACAAATAACATTAAACAGAGTTGCAATTTAGGATACAGCTTCCTTCTAATAATATGTAGCAAAAAAACTTGAAAAAATATTTTTCCAGCAGAAATAAATAAACGTAATTTTACGAGGCCTGCGCCTGTAAGATGCAATCAATAATACATATTCCGATACGAACTAGATTACAAATTTTGAAAAATTGAATAATCTTCTCTAGTTTGTTCACCCTTTAAAAAATTACGTTTTTAGTTAGTTAGTGAGTAAGATAGATAAACTAGAATCATATTCATGCCGTTTCTTGATAGAACAAATGATAATTGTTTCTGAAAAACTGCAGTTTACGACTATTAATGAAACAGTGATTAGTTTGACAACTACTGGCATGGGTTTCCAAAAATTAAATAGTTAGAACTGTATTTTTTGTATCCAGTGTTTTCTGACTTTTGTATATTTGGGTGCCTACATTAGGCGCAAGCCTCGTAAAGTTGTATGAAACACCCTGTAAAGTCAAGGTGCAAAATTTAAACTCTCGTAACTTCGTAATTTTCATGGATAGAATTTTTTTAACGATTTTTCCATGTTCCTAGTATCTTCCCTTACATGGCATTTTTTCTGAGGCGCGAGTTCTGGCTGTATAGTTTTAGACAAAAATATGTTTTTATTTACAGACGTGACCTTTTATGTGTACGTACTATAAAGTTCATGAAAAACTAGTACAGCAAAATTTTGTTGAAATAAATGTCAAATATAAACGTCTGTCATTATGACAATTAGAATTTTTAAGTTTTTAAAACACTAAATAACACTAACACCCCAGACGTATTTAAGGTGTCTACTTGACATGCTGGAATTATAGTCTATAAAATGTAAGAAGATGAATGCTCCGCCCTTTTTGAATTGTTCACTAGCAAACCAATCGTATCAGAAAAAAATTACACTGAACAATTTTTTTCGTTCTTTCATAACTTCCAAAAATTATGATGCATGTTTTAAAACAGTTCGAGTACGAAGTACTTACTTTGAATTGGGTAAAAAAACACAAAATTTGGATTTAAACATTAATTTCAACTAAATTACGACGTGCCATTTCAAAAAGTGTGACACCCTGACTTACGCTTTCTTTGATTACAGTTTTTTTTGGTAACCACGGGTATTAATCAAGTTAGTTACGACTATAGTAACCAGTTAACATAAAGTACGTAGAAATGTTACACGACAAAATTTTTGAAAAGGTGATATAATTACAAAAAAAAAATGTTTTGCTGTCCTAGTTTTTCATGAATTCGATAGTAGTACTGTAATGGGCAGAAAATGCACAGTTAGTGTTGGCTGACAAACTTATTTCAATAAACTTCTTGTGAATAATTTGCAAAAACAAAACAATGCATATTTATTTGTCACCTGTTTCTTAAAAAAGGATTAGTGTGATTTTTTTTTAAGATTCCTTCTGTTTCTGTTGGAAAAAGTGGGGTTGAAGGACGAAAAAGTCAGTAACCATAGCGACAGTCAATTCAATTATTGGATTTCCCATTTCTAATAATACGTGCCCTTTAAATTTCAGCAATGACAACTACCTAATTTCAATATTATGAATAAAAGAAAACTTCGGTCTTTCTATCAATTATTGAACTTTGAACCACACTGCAATCAAGAAACAGACGTGAAAACTAAAATGTTTCAATATTTTTTGAAAAAAAAAAGGTAGAATTTCAGTGTCCCGTTTCGTCAACCATATGTTATTCCCGTGTCAGTACCGCTTTATGGAAATAAATAAATCAGTGCATGACGCGCGAAAGACATCTGTGAAGGTTATTAACCGACAATTAATAAAATAGAGCGTGGCAGGAAGTGCCCCAAACCCGGGTTGGCTTCAGTCTCGTCAATACTGTCTCAATAAGGAAGTGAGTCATTAGGGGGCGACATACGCCCTAATTAATAAATAACAGCAAACACTAACATCAAGGTCACGACATTTCTCGCAATTACGTAAACAGACACTGCAAACAGTCAGATTTTGGGGCATTTTCTTGTAGAAAATGTCAAGTAGAAAGGGGAAAGGCCAACTAACCGTCGTCGGGATTTCCACTGGTTTCTTACCTCCGCATGGTTTGAGACACTCATTGATGGGTGAAAATGTTGCCACACATATCTCTACATACACAACACCAATTGTTTAGTTAAAAACGGTAATAAGTTAATAAATATCGCAGAAAATGGCGTTGCGGTACACCCAACAAACACGATTGGAGCAGGACTGCCACACCCACGGAGCGAAAAACACCAACTAAAGCAGCGGCGCCGCGTCATCGAGGGGGTTAATCAATATTGCGATGACAAAATAAATAACACAAATGGGACACATTTCAAGTGGAACACCGTTATTTTTACATGCTCTTATCCGATTGAAAGTTCCGGATTTAATTGCTTCGAAATAAATGTTTATTTGGCAAATTATCATTATTTCAACAATTTGTTCAAATTTGCTTATTAAACTTGAGTAAAATTTTACGCAAATTTCAGTGGCGTCCTTTAAGCTTTTCAATAAATTCTTAAGAAATGCCAAGTTGGTAAACCCGATTTTAAGAGATTTTTGTTTAAAATGGCTATGTTAACCAATTTTTGGTGTAATAAAAATGCTCTTTTTCTTAAATTATATTTATAAAATAAAAAATAAATAGATATTGCAAGGTTAATAACATTGAGTAAAATATAAAACTATAAAACATTAATTCTGCGTTTTGTAAATAACATGTTTCCAAATAAAACAAAACTTGCATTTTCTTTTGAACTGTAACACACAGTAACAAACATTGATGAGTATTTTTCCTTTACAATATTAGTATTTAGAAAATGCTATGCAATATGCAACTTTACTAAAAAAAAAGACACTTAACGTGCATACATAACACATTAACATCGACGGAACAGTCTATAGTACGGGTTAATTTAACAAATTGCCTCTACAAAAAACAAACCTATTTTTAAGCATCACAATTTACAACGAATTCAGATTCATTTTCAATGATACAAGAAAGTTCTCTATTGAGTATTCGTCAAGTTACGATATCAATACTTGAATTGATACTGGGTTAGTATCAAATTTGACTTGTACAATCGTCGACTATACGAATCAAATTTCCAATATACTATACTATAATACAAAATTGCAACAATTTTACTAGAGATACATAGTATCAACTTATTGATTAATAATTATATTGACATGATAAAAACAGAGGGGTTGACACCACAATCCTTTGCAAGCGTTATTCCTACTTAGTAATAACCTACTTAGTTTCTCTATCATTACTCTGAATTCTTCAATATGAAGTTATTTTGGACAATCTAAACTACACCTCGTCGTAAATCCATTACGTTTAGATAATAACTGACCTAACCTCGTATACACTTAGTTTCACCTAAGCCCATAGAAGTATAAAACCCTAGATCGCGCACAGAAAATATGTTCTCAAATCGTCAAAAGTGGATCCAAAACGTGCGTAGAAAAGGCCTTAAATTCCTCTCGATTAAGTCTTGGGAAACATGGACAAAATCGCTGCACATATCTTCTGGGGATTGGTCTCGTCCGGATACATTCTCATTGCTTGCGTGACTTGTTCTTCAGGGAAAATCGCCGCCAAATGATAATGTAATTTCCTTCTGGCATCTTCTTGAAGCGTTGGCGGCGGCGGTGGTCCCCCTTGAGACCACAACGGAGGCCAAACGTTTAATTGCGGATCAGAGCAACTCGACATCCTCTGCATATGTCTATGAGTGGGGGCTGTCGGAGGCCACGGTCGGTACGAATCCGGCGCCGAAGCGATCCTCGTCACATGCTGATGCATGTCCCAATTAGGCGTCGRCATGTATGGGGGCTGTGGTGCCACATATCGTCGTACCAGTCGTGGATCAGAGGCGGGATTCAGGGTTAGTTGTCTTTGGAGCTTCCGGTGGAGATTCTCCGGCTGAGGGGGCGCAGACCCCACATTGTCCACACTACGGCTTTTCGAGACAATCGCGTGTTGTACTTCTTTGGGCGGGGGGATGTTCGATCTGGTGCGCCCCAAAGGGGTTTTCCTCACATCCCCTTCTCTGGCTTGGAGGTGTCTCTGTGCGTGTTCTGATAATCGTTCGGTGACACTCTTGTGAGGAAATGGTCCACGTTCGGGGTGGTGGTACTTGCATTTGTTGCCGTAGGTGCATTTTTTCGCGTAAGGACAAGGGGGCGGYGGGTCACCCTTTTTGGGTTGAGTCCGTAGAAAATTTTCGAGGGTGGGACCGGAGCGGCCGAGGGGGTCATCCGGAGGCATGAAACGGTCATTGACAAAACTGTACATAAGGATTCGTTCTTCAACAACTTTGCGAAATTCGGCGCTTTCTTGACAGAGGTCTCGATAGTTGTCATTGCTGACGACGATGCCGTCCTCTTCGGCCGCCAAACGGAGGATGTAGCGATCGTCGTAACAGACCATTCGTTTGCCGCCGACGAGACGKGAGGGAGTAAATACGAGCAGTCTTTCTTTTTCCAGTTCTGCCAAAATGTCTTGGTCACGGACGGGGTTGTCGGGACGGGGGGCTTCCTTCCGCCATTTCGGCACGAAGACGGTGATGTCTTTGTGGCCGCGGGCCTTAAACCAGTCAACGCAGATCTTTATGCCGCGACATGAGAATATCTCCTTGTTGCCGTGACTAAAACGAAAAAGGCTTATATTAAAAAAATAAACTTAGATTAATCACTTTTAAACCTCATTAAAATCTTTGATTTGTGTAAATTTGAAACATATTTAAATGAGAAATTTGACTATTTTTTATAACCTTTAATCATATACAGGTGTCCCACCAAGTCTATTATTGACCTTTATACAGTATGTCCCAAAAAAAAGTTACGATACAAACTTGTGTTTTTTTTTAATGAAACACCGTATGTTTTTACGCTAAACTTTTATTAGTCGATTTCGCTTAGTTTAATTAGAAAGAGAACATTTTTTTGACAAAATCATGCACTTTTAAAAAAATTATTACACAAAAACTAGACACTAGAACAAATTTTTTCTTACTTTTGCATAGAAGAAAGTACAGAATTTAAAGCTGTAGTAATTTTTTAGTGTTTTGCATTTGTAAAGATTAAGAAACTAAGAAAAAAGTTTGTTAAAGGTCAAATAACTTAAAAAATTTCTTGTTGGTAGTAAAAAAATATTTCTAGATGTCTTAGTTTTTGTGTATTAAATTTTTTAAAAGTGCATGTTTTCGWCTTATTTTTAAAACTAAGCAAAATCGACCAATAAAAGTTTAGCTTAAAAACATAATCATAAAAATCTACATCCAAAAACGCTAAAAAACATATAGTGTTTCATCTAAAAAAAAATACAACTTTGTATTGTAACTTATTTTTGAGACATAGTTGAAAATAATTTTAATTGGACTAGATTAGTATCTACAATGTCCTATATATATATTTTTTTAATTTTACCATTTAAAGGCCACTAATGGACTTTTTCAACTCGCTGGGGCAGCCAGTATGTTTTATGTTTTTTTGTTTTCGCATCTTCAATGCTGATGTTTTTAAATCAAACTTTTATTGTCCGGTTTTGCTCAATTTTAAAAAAATTTGTAGGTACAGTGATGGACAGTGAATTTCGTCCACCCAATTTCCCTGACAGATTAAAAGTGTAAATTATTTTTAAGTTTTTTTAAGCTTGTTTCAGAATTTTGATTAACGTTTGTCACATTGACAGAATGCTCGATACTCCTTTCTATTTTTTACCTTTGTCCGTTGAAATGGTAGTCCTTAGTATGCCCAAAAGGTATAGAGACACGTCTTTAGGACATTGTTAAACGCACTTAGTGCTGGCATGTTCGAATTTGATTAAATTTGGCAATACGTATTTGAATGTCAGTCATCATGGCAATAAAGCACAGACTATAATGAATTTTTGTGAATTCGCGGAAATTGGGTGGACGAAATTCACTGTCCATCACTGTACAAAGTTTAAGACTATCATATTTTTTACCGTATTGCAATCACAAAGTCGAAAAAATTAAGTTTAAAATGAGCATATTGTTTCAAAATTTAACGTTTCTGACGGTCGAATTTTAATTTTTGCGGACACGAAATTTTGGACATTAAATTTATGTCACTTCAAAAAATTTCAATGAAAGCCACACTTTATGGTCATTATGATTGACGTTTGAAAGTTGCTTTTAAAAGTTTTAGTTGAAATATATTTTTGGCGTTGATTGCCAGCAATAGGTACGTGTTTTTATACAGTGCGATCAAAAAGTCTTTCTATCAAGTAGGCGTCCTAGTTGAGGACGTATATTGCATGGCAGTTCGTATGTTATCTAGATGTCAAAAAATTATTTTAGAAAAATTAAGACACTAAGCTAATTAAATTAAATTATTCTATGAAGCGTCTCAAAATATCCTAAAATGAGATTTTGTTGGTGTTTATTCATAAAAATCGTTCACTACGATTTGTTGTTATAATTTACATAAAAATTATTTTGACATTTCTCATTTGCTATTGTGACATTTTATCTTTCCACAGACATACGTTTTAAATTTCTACGCTTGCTTGATAGACAGACTTTTTGATCTCACTGTATAAGTTGAATAAATTATTTTGATTTGTTGTAATTTTTTTCTCTAGCTGTCAGGATAAAAATTACAAAAACCGAAAGTGAGGTTACTTGCATAAAGCCCGTTTTACATTTTTATCTCAGTCGAATGACAAATCGTCCAAAATTCAGTGTCAGCAATTTACCTCCCATCTATTTCATTGACATTGACAATGCCAGTGACATCTCTCGGTTCTGATATGAAACAAAATTCGAATGTTTCAAGAAAATCGAAAAAAAAGTAAATGTACAGATTTGTCAATAATAAATTACCACCTAGGATTTGAACTTTTAGGAAAATTACGTTTATCATGTTGTTTGTAACTAGAATTTTCAGAAGTAATTTTGAATGCCTAGGGTTGGTTACCTCTTGTTGTTGACGGTCGACGTTTTCTGTCAACCTGCTGTCAGCCATCAACTGAAATCTGCTTACAAGCTGACAGGTAACTTAACCTAAATTTTGACACTAGTTACGATCTCTTTTGTTTGTCACCAAAKACCAACCTAATCAAATTTATGGCAACCTATTCACGAATATCCCTAAATCCTAGGGAGTAATTTCTTGTTGATACGACAATAAGAAAGAATAAAAGAAGACGTGTTTTATAAAGTCATGTAATATTGTTAACCTTCTCACCTCATCGCCACATTGCTGCCATCGATAACGATCGGCCTCAGTGTGTGCCCTCCGGCCTGTTCCCCTTGGACATCGGTCACGTCCAGCGTGCTCTCCGACGGACTGCTATCGCATGAGCCCCCCTTCTGTGCCCCCAACTTGATCAACTCTGCTAGCAACTCGTTTTGCGCCGGCGAGGGCCCCAACTTCTGTAACGCCGCCTGCACCAGCTTTTCGGTGTAGCCGAGCTTCAGGGCGAACTCCACGCGGGCCGTGTAACCAGGTGAGGCATCCGATGGAGTCGTCTCGACGTACTCGGCGTATTCAGCGGCGAGCGTGTCGCTGGCCGTTCTCGAGACATCTTGGTGGCGGCTAGGCGTCGGATCAGCATCGTAGTCCGAATCGTAGCTGGAATCTTCGCCAGCAACGGAACGCTGACATCCTTCGCCGCAAATGTCGTCTACATATTTCTGAAACAAAGGGAAAAGGTGAACTTTGAYTAAAGACGTCAGRGCGGCACGTGTTTTTGACGCACGACGTCTTATCGGTACGAATTCAATGTTCTGCGATTGATAATGAGTGTAATTGGATCAAGAGGTGGTTTGTTGGTAAACAGGAATTCGAAACGAGGTCCAAAGCATTAATCAAACGGTTATCAAAATTGCGAGAAAAATTTGTGATTATCTGGTATAGTAGATCAAAAAGCAACAGGAAAAACATTTGACATCTTTTATATTATTTAATTGATTCTACATATTATTATTTTCATCACAACATTGGTATGGTTATGACTATAACCATAGAGTTATCACTGGTACCGATTGGTCAAAATTAAAGAAGAAAAATTGTCAAAATACCATAAATTATTTAGTTTCTGATTAAAATGTCCTCTCCTGAGGCTTTGATATTAAGTTGCCATCATTAAATAATATACAGACAGATAAAACTGAAAAGTCAGAGCCAACATTAATCAGAAGTTGAAGGCATTATCAAATATTTTTTTTTTAATGCTAGAGAAAAAAATAATTCTGATTAAAATTTGATACCTACTTCAATACAACCTGTATATTTGGGAAACGTATACCAAATAAATTAGGTATCATTAAAAGATCTACATTTGTCAAAAAATCTTTAAACTAAATTAATAATTGTTGTAAAGATTTAGTTTATTCATTTGTTGATAATTTAGAAATAATTTAAAATTAAACTAATTTGTTAAACTTTTAGACGATATAAAAATAATCATGTTTAAAAAAACTACGAAATTGGCCTAGATAGAGAAACAGCAAGTGGTAAATAATTTTCTACAAAATAATTAAATATCTCCTTAATTTTGCACTACACAACCTCAACTCCAATCAATGCTAAATTAGAAGGTTGCAAAGTCGAAGGTTGAATAAATTCTCTAAATTGTTAAATAAAATTTTTCAGCAATGGTCATATTGCTTAGTAAATGCTAAAAATTCATTAAACTTGTAATAAAAAAATATTTGGCAAATGAAGTTTGGTAATTTATCATCAAATCAATATTGTTGTGGAATTGTTAATTTATTTATTAATTTTTGAAATGACATTGACGACAACTTTTATGAATTTAAGTATGTGGTAGGTGTTGTCAAAAACGTCAAATATTTTCACAATTTATTTGGAGTTAATTTAAAATGAATAATTACTCCAATGCAAAAAGGGCTTCTATGGTCAAAAGGTATTTGATCTTCTTTATTGCTTAAGACTTTTTCTTGTTAAGTAAACTTTTCTTGCTTAAAAACCAATTAAATTCTTAATTACTTAGATACCTGTTTATTATATTATTAAAGAAATTGGCAAAATACTTAAAAATCGTTTTCAACATTATTTCCCTATGTTCGAGTTTGAAACCGGACACCCGATATAATGTAATTTTTATAATTATAAATTATATAATTATAAAACTATTATTTTTTATTCAGATTGGTGATTGAAATTGGCGGATTTAAGAGTCTGGCAACTCTCTTATGTAAGCAAAAGTTACTTCTTCAACTACACTTTTTGGTGACTTACTGTCGCTGTCACTCGACATTTTTCTCTGGGGCGATAGTTCTGAAACATCCTTATGTAATATTATTAAACTGTTTTAACAATTCAATATGAAAATTTCTCAATTTAAATGCATCAGCTGTTTTCAGTAGTAACTGCACAAATAGCGGTACTTTATTCTAACGAATCTTCATCGTAAGCAACCTATTTTTGTTAGAAATAGTAGAAACAAACTTTTTTTTTTCAAAACTTTACAGGTGTCCGTTTTTGAGTTCCACCATGGGAAACTCAGTTATTATAAAAAATACGCAGTTAAATTAGAGCAAAGTTTTCATGCTAAACAATTATCTGAAAGAAAATTTGATGTCATTTTCAGTTTTTGAATAAAAAGGGTAATTTATAATTTTCGTTTTTATTTTTTCAAGCGAAAACCAAAAGACCTAGACGTTCTTTACAAGAAATCTAAATCTGCCATCGTATTTTTCAAGGCGTCCTTGATGCCAGAGTTACAACACTCAACTTTGGAACTTTGGTTTTTCTTATAGGATCCATATTGGATTTTTCCATTTTTTAAAAGTCTTTTTATTCCTGATTATAACGATGTATCACAGGATATGATCGAATCTTAAATGCTGATCAAAACTGAAAAAAACGTTCTTGTGAAGACTGCTGTGGAAAGAACACCAACAATTTTGTTTAACGAACTAAATTTTGACAGTTCAGTTAAATTGCGAGCAAAAATTTTATTGTTTATTTTCTTTTTTAAAATGGTTGTTTGTTCCCTTGATACATACAGGGTGTTTCACACAACTTTACGAGGCCTGCGCCTAATGTACGCACCCAAATATACAAAAGTCACAAAACACTGGATACAAAAAATACAATTCTAACTATTTAATTTTTGGAAACCCATGACAGTAGTTGTCAAACTAATCACTGTTTCATTAATAGTCATAAACTGCAGTTTTCAGAAACAATTATCATTTGTTCTTTCAAGAGACGGCATGAATATGATTCTAGTTTATCTATCTTAATCACTAACTAACTAAAAACATTGTAATTTTTTAAAGGGTGAACAAACTAGAGAAGATTATTCAATTTCTCAAAATTTGTAATCGAGTTCGTATCGGAATATGTATTATTGATTGCATCTTAAAGGCGCAGGTCTCGTAAAATTACGTGAAACACCCTGTATTAGTATATTATACATAAAGAGAAATGCCCGATTATTCCTAAGATGCCGTTTATAAAGCACCAAAGGAATATAATAGCAATTCTCTTCAGTAGTGTATAGTATACTATTTTTTTGCAAAACATGCGTTTTTAAACTCAAGAAATTGGCTGTACTTCTTTAACAAAATTCAAAAATTAGCTAGCAATCTTTAAAATTACACCATGGCAACATAAAAAATATTTATTAACGATAGCCAATCAAAGAATAGGAATGATTTAGTGACGGGAGCAAATATTTGCTACTTATTTCTCTCCCTCGGAAAAGAATTTTGACTTCTGTCACAGTTATAACATAAGAAAAGTTGATTTCTATTCTAAAATAACTATTTTGTTACAAAGAATAATTTTAGTTACTCGTATAAAGGTGCGCAGTGCCGGAACATGGAAAAGAACTTTAAAAAATTCTGTCTATAAAAATTTGAGAGTTTAAATTTTACACTTTGACACTATTTATTTCTGTTGGAAAAATAATTTTCCAAGTTTTTTTGCCACAGGCTATTAGAACAGCAAATAAGGAAGCTGTATTCTAAATTGTAACTCTGTTTAATGTTATTTGTGATTTTTATTGGCAAAATACTAAAAATACTAAATATTTATAAAAAAAAAAAAACAGATACAAGATCATCAGTATAATTAAACAGACTTTATAAAAATGTCAAATGTAAAAAACAAATGCCAAAATTTTTTGACAGATGGATTTTTTTTGATGTTCCTGGTATCTTATCTTACTTGAAATTTTTCTCTGGGGCGCGAGTTCTGATACACCTGTATAAAAATTAAATGTCATTACAGACAAAATGACTATTAATAAAAATGCCAATTTTTGAAAAATTATTCGATGAAACAAATTAGGCCAATTACAACATTTTTCTATAAAATCCAATTTAGAATTTAAATTATCTGTCTAAAAATAGCTACATTTTTTTATATAACAATTATTAATGACGCAAATTCGCGTGTTCACAAAACATTATCTGCTACCAATTGTAATAAAATGAATAATTAAAAAAAAATTAATGAGTCAACATAAAAACATAAATTGTATCATTACTCTAAGATCCGGCTACGAACTTATCAATGTTCTGAAATAGGTCACCAAATAATTGAAATGTTCCTCTAAATTCCTCACTCTGTCTATTGAAAATCGCAATCAACAAGCTTAAAATTGTTTAAAATCCGGGCCATCCCCAAACCGCAAGAAATTGCCTTTGTGAGTGCCCAAATAAGCACGAAATTACTTTTTACCTCGTCGACGACTGTCATATCTTCAAGATAATCGGAACTGACACCGAATCCATTCCGTTCACGTTGACGTCACTGCACTTATCACCGCATCCTGGTTCATCGCAACAACACACAAATAACAACAACAACAAGAGAGAGGATCGAAGAAGAAGCACACACTTTTCGAACAGGATCTTGTTACGTCGCCGTACGAAAACTAACTGAACTTGGATTTATACAGATATAGTGAAACGAAATGAATGAAGCGTCGAACCGGATTTACATTCGGAACAGACGGAAAAGACAAGGTGAAAGGGAGAGGGAGACGTGAAGAAAGTACGAGAGAGGTGGACGATGCGATAATAACGCGATGAGGATTTTTAGACTGGATCGACGGTTGACCATTTCTTGGTGTGGTTTCTATTTTGAATGATGGGAAAGAACTTGAAACGATCGACTTTCTTTCGATTTTTCCCGGACTGGCTTCTGATTGTTGGAACAAAACCAGATGCTATTAACTGCGTGTTTCCCGATTACGTTCTGAATTCTGAAATAACAAAGTTGGGATAAATCTAGCAGTCACTCAAGCAAAAAAGTGGAACCACTAAAAGGATTAAACTGTGATGTTGAATTTTTTTGGATATTAATTGTTCTGGCTGGACACTTTTTATAATTTTATTTATTGTGTACAACGTTTTTCGTCGTTCTAAATTAAGTACATTACAAGCGAGGTGGTAAATATGGCATTACCTCAAGTGCTTATGTATAGGCGCCAGCCTCAAGATCGGGTAAAGCACCGAGGTTTGTATGCTATTTTATTCACAATCACATTATTTTCAAAATTTGAGTAAAATAAAATTCTAACAAAGTTAAGGGCCAAACGTGGTAGGCCATTCAAATGGCGTTTGATTTTTGACGTTTCAGAAATGTCAAAGAAAATATTGAATAATGTGTGATTTAACACACAAATTTTGCTACAAAAGCAATTGAATACTAACTAATTTAGCAAAATATTATGCCTAACTTGACAATTTGAAAGAAAAAAATCCCCGTATTTGTGTAATTTTAAGGTTGGATATCCTGCATATTACCGCCCAAGAGAAGTAATATTATTACTCCTCATGAGATGTGTTTCCCAACCTTTAAAAGGCTAAAATTGAGGTTTATGTCCGGTTTGGAAGCAAACCTTTTTTTTAACTACATATTTATTTTTTGAAAAAACTAATTGATGAATGATAAAGTACAATAAAAATGTGACGTTTCTCAGAATGTTGTTTGTTTGTTCTGCAAAGTTTTTTTGTTTTCAAATAGCAACCCAAGATAAAACCTTTTTTTACAAAGGGTATGGATGTAAGGTTTACAACTATAGTAGCACCGTTTGTAACATTTGATCTGCCTCACCAACATAAAATAACCAATCACAGTTAAAGTCTGATTTAATGTGAAAAAATTATGTCTTTATTATGTCTTTATTGAATATTTTACTGTCTGCACAATTCTCAAAATAGAAAAATCAGAAATTTATAAGATTTTTCAGTTTAATATGTTTTGGAGACATATTTCATTGGTTACTAAGAAAACCGAATGGGTGGGGCAAATAAAAAGTAATCGCGGCTCCAGAATATGTACAATTTATTTAATTTTTAACGAATAAAATTTTCAAGTTTTGAAAAAAAAAAAAACAAATCGCAAGACTCAAAAACAAACAAAATTTCATTCTCAAAACACGATGACATGTTTTATAGCCGTTTGATTTTTATTATTATATTCTGAAGGCAAATGATGTAAAAAGAAAAACGCTTGGTTCCATACTTGTTTACCCTAAATGTTATCGCTTATCAGAAATCGGCCTTTTATTTTTACCATTAGTTACGTTTCGCGTCCAAAAATAATATTTAGAAAACTAAAAATTGATCAAATTGCATATTGCGTGGGTAATATTTAGTTTTTCCTCATTGTTTGATTTATTATTTCGCTAAAAAACTGTTGTAGTACTTATAAATAAAACATTGTGCTACATTTTAAATTTGTATATTTTAAAATTTATTTTTAACTGGTCTACTTATCGGTACACAATGGGCAAATTGGATTCGTTAGTTTTAAGTAGATTCAGCTAATAATTAATTAATTAAAAAAATTCGAATTTTCTTGTAATTCAATTGTCAAATTCGAATTGTTTGATCATTTCAAGGTTCACATGAATTGTTTAGCGCTTTCTCCCGTCTCCATATCCTTGTCACAAATCCCATTTTGTACATAAACCCGATGCATTATTTGAATAAGCAACAGTAAATATTTACATAATCCCGCCTCGATTGACGTCATCGACCTTATTTTTTCCTTGTTGAATAGAAAAACCGATTCCGAATTTGTTTTGAATGAAGATGGGTCAGTGCCGCGAATAATCGCCAAGATGTAGGTCAAATTTCGAATATTATTTAAATTGAATGCTCCACTAAACTCACGGATGTCGTTACAAAACTATACGAAAAAACGTTTTTATTTAATAAAAATATTTATTTCCTACGTTATCCTGATAAAACCTTTGTTCTAATTTTGCTCTTCGGTGTTTTTCTTCGCCCACTCGATGCTATTTCCAGCGAATTACCTTTGATTGTGTTGACAGTGATTGCGAACAAATCTATAATAATTATCATTGTGTGGATGTAGGCACTGAAGAATTTTCGTGACATCATTGGCAAAAAATCCGCAACACAATCTTCTTCAGCAGGATTTGTAATAATTGCATAAATTATTTTTATTTATGTCCCAAAAAAAGAACAAAAGAAAAGCAAATTGTGACAACAAGCGTCCAAATTTGTCCGTCTTGGCAAAACGAATTGTCATTGTATTTAAATACTTTGAATGCTGTTCGTTTTGTAACCGCAAAAATTGTAAGTCTGGAATAAACCACTTGTGGTTTTCTAACCGCAATTCATCAACCATTGATTTTTTTCTTGATTTTGATTTTATATTGTGATTAATTTTGACCACATTTACATATTGTAAAATTACTACTAAAAATTACTTTATGTCAATATCGTTTTCACACTCACAATAATAATATGCCGTTTTCCGACTTTTGGAGGTCGGGAAATTTGTTATTATATCCCACGGTCGGTAAGTAATAAATGAATTATAAGTATTTATGACTATCAAGGTTACGAGATCATCAAATGTCAAAAACTCAATTTGTTTGCACAGCAACTAAAGTCTGTTTTTTTTTTTAATGGAAATTACCAAGTCAAAATTTTGGTGAAAAAATTGGTAGCAGCTTGCCACTAATTTTGTTTGCTCTTTGTTTTTGTCCCTAGAAATTTTGTTCAAAAATTATGGTTATGTGTTCAAATTGAAATGTTGTCAAAATTTTGACTTTTATGAATCTTGTGTGCCTGTTTGCTCTTTGAAAGCGCTATAATTGAATACCTGAGGACAGACATCATTACTTATGGTCTAAAGACAGAATACAGTGCTTATAATTTTGATAGAAGCACACCGCAAGTAAGTGGGCAAAAATGAGGTTCTTGCTARAAAAACTTTGAAGAAAAAGGATYTATARACAGAAAATTGTTATTTAGCAAAAGAAACAAGTAGGTAATATGATGYTCGGCAATAAAGTTTGTGTAATTTATTGAAATGAGCTCAAAGATGATGCATTTTATAAATTCTTCTTCAGCTTTAGTTTCAAAATTGTTACTTTTTCAACTCGTTCCTCAAAAACGATGCACAAGACACTAATTTAATTGCGTTCTTTCCGAGGTTCTTTCTCATTCATGTTTATTTTGTATTCTTGTCAATTCCTTGCTAAAAATTGAGAATGTTTAGCAAACCTACATTACAAATTGCGTCTATATTTTAACGGGCACTTTTTCTAACTTCCTGCTTGGGAACCATTTGTTTACAAATTTCGAAAAACTGTTAGTGTACCGAATTTGTTTCTTTTTTGGTGTTTCGTCTCTAAATTTTCTTTAACGATTTTTTGTGTTGACGTTTAATGACAGTTTTTAAATTAATTCAAAAAACCGGAACTGCCAACTTCCTTTATTAAAATTACCATGAATGAATTTACTAATGATGCCAACGTTAAGACTGTTTGGCATTTCCATTAAAAAAAAAACAGACTTTAGATATACCAAAATTGTTATGAAATATTCAAAAATATATCTCTATAATGTGAACAATAAAAGTTTAGTTAGATATAACTAAAATTAAAACATCTTCGCTGCAACTACTTAATCAAGAAACTAACTTAACCGTTCTACTTTCGACGGTAAGTTTCGGTGATTACGTCTCCGTGTCATGGTCTGGTTTACGCATCCTTGTATGAAAGACATAAAAAGTTAGGAGAAAAAAAAAACAAAAAGGCGGTCGTTTCCATCCGTCTTGGAGCATCGTCACGAGTAGGTCACAAGCATCGTCCGTCCATGGAGGTCCGGCGCGGCAGGCAACTCTCTCGGCATGGTTCACCGACCCAAACGTTGCCGTGGCTATGCCGTGCCGTGGCATACCCCACACGACCCGGATCTCCGCTTGACGTCACGAGGACACCGCTCGCTCGTTCTACTCCCGTCCACCTCGCCAAAGCCATAGCTTCTCTACCTCTACTATTCTCTCGGAAGGTGCTAGAAGCTAATTTATGAGAGAAAAAACAAGAGTGCAATAATGCAGGACGAAATTACCGTACTTTATTTATTACATAAACAAAGATTGAGTCATTCGAATGAATTTTTCATCATTTGAATCTCAGCTAGTGTACTTAACACTCTTAAGTGCAGAATTTTCGAATTTGCCTTGGAAATCTGTAGGAATCTAGGATGCAAAATATTTATGTTTCTCTTACTTTACAAATATTTAAACGTTTAGAAGGTTAAAAAACGATGAGTAGAATAAACTTTCATTGAGAACTCCAACTCAACTCAAAAAAATTGTTCTTAAACACATCTGTCAAACTCTCTTTTTTTGGAATTGATCTAAATTGTAGCCTCAGCTGACGCCTAGGTTGGAAACGACAGATTTGTCTAAAAGACATCACTTTTACGGCCTTGATACACAAATAATTATTATTGAGTACTCTTTTTTATAGTTTGTCCARCGATAGATCGGGTTCCTTAAATCTCATGAAAATGTTAACGTTTGCCAAAATAAGATTATATTTTAGCGAAATTTTATATTTATAAAAATGTCGGACCAACTCTCGAATAGTGATAGAAGACTTTCAGCTAAGCATAAAAATGAATTCAGATTTTTGTTTCAAGCTTTTTTCTAAAAAAAAAAAAATAAATAAAATTGTCAATTTTTATATTATCATGTAGGCTTTTTAGTTTTTTTTTTCCGATGTTGTTAGTTTTAATTTACTGTTAAATTTTCTAGTTTATTAAATGTTTTTTACACCATATAAGGCACAAATTGGTGATTTTTTTCAACAGGTATCAGTCTTACAAGATCTGCCGTTGCCGCTGACTAAATTTAAGATTACATAATAAGAACGGCCAAAAACTTAAACCAATATCTAATCTTTGAAAAGCTATATCTCGTGAAAAAAAGCTCAAGCAATTTTTTTTCTCATGGGAACTTTTAACTTAGTTGAATGTCCTTTATCACCACTCAAGAGATGGTCCGACACTTTTGAATCATCCTATAGTACATATACAAGGTGTGTCAGAACTCGTGCCCCAGAGAAAAATTTTAAGTAAGATAAGATACCAAAAACATAGAAAAAAATGTTTAAAAAATTATGTCAAAAATTTTGACATTTATTTTTTGCCATTTGCCATTTTTTATGTCAATTTAATGATACTGATAATGATAATTTTTTTTCAGTTTCAGTTTTTGTTTTTAATTTTGTGGTTTTAGGTTACATGAAGCCAATTACACACACAGTAATAACTTCCACAGAAACAACAAAATTCAGAATATTTCAAAGTTTAAAAATAACTGTCAAATGCGACAGTGCATAATTTGTACACTTTCTAACTTCAACAAATCGTGCAATATGCATGAAATTACTGTTCTCCAATGTCAGCATTCACAATAGACAATAAAAATACTAGATTAAAGATTCTAAATGTTTTTGAATTTACTTCATTAATATTTTAAAAGATAACAATCCCCACTGTAAATACAATTTTCTAAGTACCTTCGGTGTTGATCTAAGTTTAACACTTAAATTATATGCTATTAAGCTAACATGTTTTTGTCTATTTGCGATTATCCTAATGTTAATGTTTATTACGCTTAATCTAAGCGAATGCAATAATTATTTAATTATTTTCAATGTGGGCAAGAAATTCCGTAATTAATGAATATAATGGAGTGTTAAAACGGAGAAAAATCTTTCGACGTCACAACACACAAGAAAATTTCCAAACATGTCTTTCACTCAAATGACAAAAATTTCCGGCGTATGGTAAAAATTATTATCGAAAATTATATACTATACATAAATCCTCGTAATCCGATCTACCGATGAAGGTTTACGAAGAATCCAAAAGAATAATAATTACTTTTGATTTAATTCAATACTTCAAGGTTTCACGACCTGCACGCGCAGAAAAATTTCGAGAATTTTGAGGTAACCAAAATCATATTTCTTGCTTCTTATTTCTAAAGTGAACTAATGAACCGGACTTTACAATTTTGAAATAAATGCTTTTCCACACAATAATTTCTTCCCACACCAAAAGTCTTAAGCAAAAATTCGACACACTCGGTAACAAACATCTAGTCTATTTTTATCTATGTAGTATGTAACAGATGTGATAAACTTTGTTTGCAAAAAATGAAAAAATCACACCCATTACGATGAAAACAAATCAAAAATAACACTCAATTAAATTTATCTTTACGTATGGTGATTCGTTGATAACATTTCCAATTTTAAATGCTAGTATTGCGAATAACGGATAATTAATTTTAATTGGTAATATAAAATCCCATTGTGACGTCAGTGGAAAGTAAAACTACCGAAAAATGGTTCGTTATCTTGTTATGGAAATCGTCTAGATAAACGTTTGTATAAATTATACATATAAATAATTAAGTTATTTATTATTGTCGACATTCTAATGTCGAAAACTGGAACAATAAATTCAATATGACATCTCAATCTCTAAGGTAAAGTTACTTTTAACAATTCTTTTTTACTTATTTCTTTTTTAAATATGACTTCAACTTTCAACTGTTTGAAAATTTTTATCTTGTTGTTTTCTAATGACGCAACTATTACAACAACAAAAGGCGAGTCGTAGTTGATTCATGTTAATGACTCTCACACCTGTCAAATTTCAATTGAAACTTTACCACTCTCATTTTTATTCTTATTTATTTTTGTTGCAACCCTAGACTTTTATCAGCTCTGTGGCTGTTATCTTAATTAAAAAAAAATATTTTTTTTTATTAATCCCAAAATTTAAGTTTTTGACTTTAATTAGCAAATCGTTTTTTAGTTCTCCCCCAGTAGTTGAAAAGAAAAGCACATACAGGGTGCGAAAAAGAAAATGAATACATCTTCGATACCATTAATTCAAACATTTGACATACAAATTTATAACCGAAGAACATTGAATTAACCTCCGACATGATTAAGATAAATGATATCACATCGGCATTTCAAAGCAGCTCATAACTTGTATCTTACTGAAACTACCGATGTGGTAATTGCGGTTGTTCAAGACAAATTAACTTTACAATACAATAAAATCAATCAACAATGATTTGTATTCGATAATACGATAAAAAACCATCGCGTTTGGTAATTTATCTATCAAGAACGATTGGAAATCATCGCACTACTAGTTTTGTATACATAATAATCGATAACTCGTGACAATCTTAACAAAGCAATTTCTTGTCCTCGATTTAGGGGAAATACAGTTTGTGTTGATTTGATTTATTGGGAACTTTCACGTCGTTCCTCTTCAAACGGAAGCAACATTAAGGAATCGTCAATAACGATAAAAATTGTTAAGGTTGGAAAAATCACTAACGATAACCGTGAAACACAATCTAAAAAAATATCTTTTTGCCTCATTAAGGATGTCCGCGATATCTATTGTATTTCGCATAGATCAAGGTTTCTTCGTGTCTAGATTATGACAATGTTAACATTGAACAGAAGTGCAATTAAAAAAATTCGACTTCTGTAGAATTTCCGATTCCGGTTCAAAGTTTCATTAGAAATTCATCAAGACTTCTAGACGTACTTTCCCCGTGGTTCTTCTTTGAATTCTAAAACGTAACTTTTCTACCTAGGCGAGGTAGAATTCTCGAAATGTGTATTTATTTATGATATAATTATCTTGTCAGGAAAATTTGGTTGACCATGAAAAATAAAAAATTTCAGATGAAGTATCAACTAAGCTGAAACAAATTAAATAGATTTTCCTTCTAATGCAATGTTTCGTGAAAAATGTATAAAATCATAGTTAAACATGAAAACACTATAACTGTTAAACGAATGAAGGGGCGACGTCTCCAGTAGCCCCATGGCCTTCTGACCTGCGAAAAGGGGCCACTCGGTGACGTAACTCATCCGGAAGTGGTCCAGGATGAATTTCAACCTTCGAAAAGCTCACCTTTCACCGCCAGCCTTATCTTTCAAAAACGGCCATTATTCCGGCAAACCTGATGTAAAAAGTAAAAGTGTCCCCGTTCGGCGGGTCAGATCCGTGTTTCCCCCTGCCCCACATACCTGCAACCTGGTTATGAAGTCAGCGCTGGGGGCGCGTTCGCACCCGCTGGGGGCCAACGAATGCACTTCGAAATCGACAAACTCGTCTTTGCTGTGGGCCTCCTCAAGTCGCGCCGCGAACAACACCGAAATTCGGTCCAAATTCTCCAAGAGAAGGGGCGTACAGCTGCATTTTATTCTCACAGTGCCTAGAAATGTCGCTGTGCCCGTTGACATTTTCGCCAAAGCCCATGCTTGTTACATGCTGAACGCGTCCGAACGTTTCATCAAATTTATTTCTGTTAACAATTACGGTTTTCGACGGATGCACTTTTATTTATTTCGATTGAAGGTTCGCGGACAGCTGACGGACGACATCTTGGTTTTGTTTTTGGTGTGAGGAGCATTGTGGCCAACAAAGTGTGACAAAAGCACCAATAAATTTCGAAATTACGCGCTTTTTGCTTTGACAAAAGTTTATTTAAAATAATTATAAAACGTATTTTTTAATGTTTGTTAAAACAGTAGGATTTAGATTTTTAGTAATAATTTTGTTCTTTTATGTCGAATAGAAAAAAAAAACTACATAAATTATAGGCAACCAACTATACAACTGCTATTACTGAAGTGTATAGGAGTAAAATACAGATTTGTAAATTACAAAATTTATGATAGCATTTAAACTCAACGATTAAAAAGTAAAAAACAAGCTTAATTAATTAATTTAAAAAAAAATTTCCGGATAGCAACAAATGTTTTATCATTGTTATACATTTAAATAATTAATATAAAAAGTGTAGTAAAAGTTTTTATTTTGCAAAATTGAAAACGAATATACAGGATGAGTCATTTCGACCCTCCCAATAAAAACTATAGTAACTCAAAAATTACAGTTTTATAAAAATTTGCATTGAATCTTTGATTGTTAATTAAAAATCAAGGAACTGTTTAATATTATTGAAAATTGCTAAAGGTCTAAATTTTGGTAGTAATATTGTTTACTCAGAAAAATTTTTTCTCATTGTTTTTGTATTTTGGACCCTACATAAGCCATCGTACAGTTGGAGACAAAATACTTTGGTCGTCAATGTCACTTGAGTGACATTAAATGTAAAGCATGCTTTAGGACTGTTAACCTTATTTTTAGCTACTGTCAATCATAGTTGACAAGTTGTATGTACATATTTTTGTTAGGAAAATATAATAGCTGTCATTAATTGGAAATTGTCATTTATTTTAATGTTAAAGCTTAAATTACATTACATTACAAGTGTCAGAAAAGTGATGACTAAAGTGTCACCAACTGTACTCAAAAACCAATTTTTATGAGTTGCTATAGTTTTCGTTGAGAGAGTCGATTTGGAATAAAAACTCTAACCGATTTTCATAGATTAACTTGGCTTTAGTTATGAAAAATTTAGTTTAATAAATTTGAATCAAAGTGGTTGTTGATGGTCATTAAATTTGACAGTGTCATTAATTCCACTTTTTTCTCCTTAAATTCAAAATATACTCAAACAACAAAAGCTGACAWAATCTTGATACATGTAGAATGCCACAAAAATGTTYTGACTGAATCTGTACCGTCAAAGGTACACTGTAGTAAGCCAATTTTCAAAAACTGTTAAAGCTATCACAGATATCTTTGTTTGTTTATATTTATATATTTGAAAAATTTCAAATAGTTTATCAATTAACGCATAGTGGTATCTGAGAATGTATTTTGGGTTGCCTTTGAAGATCGATTGCCTGTAATCAATTCATGTAAGATTGAATGTCACAATGTAGCTACCAGCTAGTAATTTGTAATCCGTTTTATATCTCATTCCTATCTTGTCCAGTTTGATATCTTTCGATTTGGAAGTTCACTGCAAGTCTGAGTGCAAAGGATTAAGATGCATGTTGCTGTTGAAATAAGATTTAGCTTCAGATTTTATAAAATATATTATATTTTTATATTTTTCTTGTAATCTGTATCTTTCTCAACAATGTACCCACTGGTTTGGTGCACTACTTTCTAAGCGCTTCTTGTATTACAAAATTTATTTCTACTAAAAACTTAAATTTTTAAAATGCGTTAAAAATGGTGGATGCGCCGGGTTAACTGTAATAAATTTTGTTATAAAATTGAAAGTTTTATTATGAAAAAGAATAAATAATTTCTTACTTTATTTTCCGTAACATAATTTATTTAAAACATGAAAACATCGATAACGATAAAAAAATATATACATGTTTACTTAATAACACGCCTTCTTTAAATAATAATCTAATCAAAATAATTTTATCTAAAGTAAGCCCATGTAAATATACCGGGTTTCTCAGGCAGGCTTGGATATAGAAAATTAACATAGGAAATTAGTTTTTATGTTTTTTCCTGCAGGAGTAACAGAAATGAAAATCTGATTGATGAACCTTGTACTGCTGGAAATGGGCTATCTTATCGACATTTTTGTTGATTCTCCAATTAACTCCATTTAGGCACAAACGGCCCTCATGTTTGGGTTACTAAGAAACGAACCATCAAGTCATAGCAAGGGCTTTTAGCTGACAATCTTTTTTTCATAACAATGACTTGATATATCGTTTCTTAGTAAAGCTAACCCGACAAATTCAAATTTTGATTTTTCGAGGGTCGTTTTCGCCCAAATGGAGTTAGTTGGAGAATCGACAAAAGTGTCGATAAGATAGCCCTCTTCAAGCACTACAACCTCCATTAATCAGATTTTGATTTCTGTTACTCATGCAGCTGGAAAAAAATAAAAACTAATTTCCCATGTTAAATTCCTAATCCAAGCCTACCTGTCTGGGACACCTGGTATTTATATTTTCAAATAGAAAATTTATTTTCTTCCCGTCAAGGAATTTAATGTAACGCTTTATTTTCTAGTTTTTAAATAATAATAATCTGGTACTTTACACTCGGAAAAGAATAAAATACCAATTTTTACTCTTAAAATTGTAATTGAATAAACTGAATATTTCGACAAATTATTTCTGTATTTAATCTGTTGAGAGAAAAGTTTTGTATACATCTCTGGAATAAACATCAATAATTRCTCGAATGAAAACGCCCTCAGTTTTTTTGGGTCGCACCTAGCATTTCCTACATTTTTGTGATTAAAATAGTTGTTTATTCCRTTGATACATAAATCACTATTTAAAATTAATCGTAATAGAATTTTAATTTTTGATTCACACTAGCTCAAAGAAGAACAGCTACAGCATTATACGTCTTGTACTTAAAAGTATGCCAAAATTATTTGTTTTCTCTAAGAGAACGCGACATTCACTGAAGAACCAACGGCATTTCTTGGWCTATATAAACTGAATTATTATAAATAATAAAATGTGTTTTATACTTACCCAAAATAATAGTATTTCTCTTCAGTCGAAACCAATAATACGAGTACAAACTAAAAGCTAAGCTGCTTATGTTTGAATAATAATCCCTCCACGATAATAATAAAAAAATGTTTACACAATTATGACAAAAATATTCCCAAAACTATACTAATGTATACTGTATGTTTTTCTGTCTTTCATTTTGCCAAAACTGCAAAGGTAAAACATTTTTTGCTTTATCTGAAACGAGCAAATCTGTAATTAAAACTTCATTACACAGAACGACAAAGAAAACTAATGTTATGACAACTTGACAAATTATATATGATTTTGTTCGTCTCAGTGACACAATTCAAATGCACTAAAAAAAAATTAAAAAGTCCACAAACTTTGAACTAAATAATTTTTTCTAATTTAAATGAATTTAAAATACTTTAACTTTATAAAATTATTACTCAATAACTATTAGGCCGATTTCCCTCAAATAAAGACCATTCTAAAGAGATGGACTTGTCCTTTAGAATGATATGCAATTTAAACTTTAATATTTGCTTTTCTTCGAACAGTGTTCGAAAAAGTTCGAAGTAAATGGAAATAATCTAAGAAAAATCTTACAAGTAAATTTTTTTTCATCATCACCATCGTGTAGAGTATCTCTTTATTAGTTCAAATCCAAATTAAAAAAAATATATCGACTAGTTTTCACTTTCGAGTAATGTTAAATACATTAAGTCACCTGATTTATTTTGTTGGTACATTCTACGATTAGCCTCAGTTAGCTTGTAGGTAGTAGTCGTTGTGATAACAGTTGCACACGAATCAAATCTTTGATTTTACGCAAAAACTGCAAAGAAAAAATTTTTTTTGCTGAAACAATCAAATCTGTAATTAAAAAAGTAAAAAAGTTCATTTTTCTCTTGATTTTGAAAAAAATATTCGAAAATCAAGAAAAAAATTAACTTTTTTTTCACTGAATCATAAAAATAAAAGGTAGTTTACAGTGAACTTTATGAAGTGACAGAAAAATACTGCCCGAAATTTTAATTCCGCAACTGTACAGACGCGAGTCTCTAAAAAGGTCCAGATTTCAATTTGACTCTGCCGCAAAACCAACTTCCAACTGAAACATTGTTTTTTCCACGGATGTCTAACAGTTGTGCTTGAAGAAACTTACAAAAACTATCTATAAATATGTCAATAATGATTTTGGTTCTTTATTGATAATTATTAATTTGTTTAGATTAGACTTTTTCAATGTTGAAAAATTCTGTGCTAGACCCTAATAAATAAAGACAATGTGTATGTACCAGTCAGTYTTAAAAACAACTTTGTTTTGTCAATATTTTTCTCCACCATGACGACCCACAAATCCCTAGAAACGCATCTATTTCCCTCAAAAATCAGTGTTGAAAATGTCAGCCAACGTCAAGCATCCCTGTTGCACCCCTTGTRCCAACACAAATAATGCCGAATTCCCATCCTCCGAACCCGACCCAAATTCCCAACCCCCAGTSCCCAATCCTCTGAGYCCAGTTCCATCACCTCCAGCCCCTTGTTACTTGCCGCAACCAGAGGATGCCATCCCTTCGATTCAAGAAGCCCAAATGGGACCCATCGGACCATGGGCCACTGGACGAGTCGACTGGAGTCCTTTGGCTGGACTTACAGGCACTAGACCCGTAGTTGATAAGTACTCCATTGCACGGTATAGTGAAGGAGAGTGGAGAAAACACAACAAAGATGTGTTGGAGATGTCGGCCAAAGAGCAGCATAAAATGAATTTGTAAAAGTTTGATTAATGTCTAAGTTACAGAATTTGATTTTTGCGTGAATTTAGGATTGATTGGAATGGACGTCAGTGTCTTCAGCAAACTTCCGCAGATGTTGATAAGAACCAAGAAGACAACACTAAAAGATTGCGTCAAAGAGAGCAAGAACTGTTTCGGTGGAAATGCGAATTGGAGGCTGAAATTGAAGCAATTTCGGAAGAAATAACTCTGACTGAAGAGCAACGTTTTCGACTTAAACAAGCCTCGAGAGTACTTCAAATGCCGGAATCCATTGCTGGTGAATGTTTAGAGCGCCGAACCGGCCGTTTGGACACTGAAATTGTCCGAGACGAAGTTGAAGTTGAACTCATAAGAGAACTCGCCCTCACGGCGGAAATTAGAGAAACTTTCACCAGAACTCTCAAAGACATCGAAGCGCAACTTCTTGAAGACAAAACTGCAAAACAACGACTCGAGTATGATTGGAGTGACAAAACTGTGGCTCATGAAATCGAAGCTTTGAATATTTCGTTGACGAATACTTCAAATACGATGCTATTCAAACCCGGAGCGGTAATTTTTCCGGAGGATCAGTCGACGCCCGAATATTGGACACATTTCACTGAAGAAACTTTGTCGGAAGCTAAGGCTACGAGACAGAGATCGGAGGCGTTGAGGGCCACATTGGACGCAATTTTGACCAATGCGGCGAGAGATTTAAGGTCGCAAGCAGATCGAGTGGAGTTGGCATTGTCCAGGAGGGTTGCTTGTGTTGAAGAGATTTTGCAAAAGTTGGAACACGAGTTGAAGAAAGTAAGAAATTTTGAGATAATAGAAAAACGATGYCATAAACATTTCTTTCTATATTCTAGATCTTAAAAGATTTAGCTGACGTTGAAATTCTCGTAATCGATCTTCAAACAGCAATTAGACGAATGGATTTTCCAATGAAAAAAGCTCAGACTCGCCTTGATAACAGATTAGGACGTCCTAGGGTGGAAAACTGTCGTGATGCTCCGCATATCGGGTATTATTTTACTCTTTTAAGTTGTATTTAAACAAATTTTTATAGAATTATCGAAGAAGTAAAATTTATTAAAGAAAATATRGCCGCTCTTCAAGCTCAATTGAAGCAAGCTCAAGAATCCCAAGCTCATTTAATTAAAGCTCGTAACGATATCGAACGAGAAATAATGTTAAAACGCAAGACTGTAGAGATTGATAAAGGAAGAACACAATGGATTCGGTCACATTATCCATCGGCAACAGCACTGTCAGGGTATTAAATAAAATTTACAAAAAGTTGAACGGTTTTTATTTCATTAAAACAGCTTGTGACTTATTGTGATTTCAGTARTTTTTGACATAGCAAAAAACCATTGACGACGAATCATGTTTCGGGAACTATCTAGTCCCATCTTCAGTGTAGATTGTTTCGTACAGTGACGGACAGTGAATTTCGTCCACCCAATTTCCATGACAGATTAAAAGTGTAGTCTTTAGGTTTTCCTAACCTTGTTTCAGAATTTTGATTAACGTTTGTCATATTGACAGAATGCTTGATGCTTCTTGTTACTTTTTACCTTTGAGACATACCCTTTTGTACTAGAGAGATAATTTTTATTTTATTAAAGGCACTTACTGCTGGCACGTTCGAATTTGATTAAATTTGACAATACGTATTTGAATGTCAGTTATCATGACAATAAAGCACGGACTACAGTGAATTTTTGTGAATTCACAGAAATTGAGTGGACGAAATTCCCTGTCCATCACTGTACAATTGCCACTGAATAGACTTCGAGAAATGGAAATTTATCAATTCTAGAACTTCTAGTTACAGACTTTAAAATACGTATAATTTGCCACATAGGTCAAGGGACTCGCATTTTAATTTGAGTTACGAAAAAATTCGACTAAAAAAAATTGACTTATGGGAGTTCCACTGAATTTATTTATTATATTATATTTATTTATTTACTTTACAATTTAGTAAAGTGGATGTTATGTATATTGGGTGTGTCACGGACWAGCGTGACATGTAAGATATGTAGTTATAGTTCTTCTACAAATAAGTGAGAACACGAGTTTGTGAGGTAATAAGGAGAGGCTTTTGCGATCAGAATCAAATTAAAATTTGGGTCTTTTTGCCCGCTCTTGTAAGAGGTAAATATCTTTAGGACAAAAGAAAAAAACATCTAGGGCACGGTAATTCAATTTTTGAACGATACCAGAGGCGAAACCATAACTGTTCAAAACTTTGGAAGTACAAATAGTAAGTAATGACATATTTCCCAGCTGGGTTGTAATATACAGGCTGAACCAAAAGTCATAATTTCATAGAATACTCAAACAGGTTGATTTTATTTTTGTAAATGATACATTTTCGAGTCATCCCTGAATCCGAAAACGTATGTCAAGTAAAATGACAAGTCGAAAGATAAAGTGGCATGATGATCAAAAAGGTGATGATTATAATAACTAAATTTATAATTTACTTTAAAAAAAGAACGGTCCTACTCTTATTATTATACGTGGGTGACTAATTATTCCAGCCCACTTTGACGTTTTACCTTTCGACTTGTCATTTTATTTGACGTTTCATGTGCAGTTAGTTCAAAAACAGACATACGTTCTCGGATGCAAAGAAGACTCTATTACAAATTATCTTGATCGCACGATACTAATATACAGGGTTATTCATAAATATAAAGCAATATTTTCTGATTTCAGCGTTGTGCAGTCCTCAGTTTAAATTAAAATATCTTTGAAACGGTACATTTTAGGGGTATTAAAGGTAATGCGTTTTTTATTCTAAATTGATTACTTTATCTATTTGGGCAATAAAAAATTAGTGTTAAGAGAGCAAAAAAATGGAAAAACACAGAAAAGGTGACCTGCAACTGCTGGAACCGGAAATTGAGTGGATGTATCCGGTTTTCGTGATTACCAGTTCAAAAGGTATGTTGTCACAAGGAAATGTTCCAAATTTTATAATATTTGGTCAAATAGTTCCAAAGTTATTACAAAAAAATCAATTTTCCATACCCACATTCCGAGGGCTGTAAAATTCTTATCAGTAGAGATAGGANGTTATAGTTCTTCTACAAATAAGTGAGAACACGAGTTTGTGAGGTAATAACGAAAGGCTTTTGAGAGGCGAAACCATAACTGTTCAGAACTTTGGAAGTACGAGTAGTAAGTAATGACACATTTCCCAGCTGGGTTGTAATATACAGGCTGAACCAAAATAATTTCATAGAATACTCAAACAGGTTGATTTTATTTTTGTAAATGATACATTTTCGAGTCATCCCTGAATCCGAAAACGTATGTCAAGTAAAATGACAAGTCGAAAGATAAAGTGGCATGATCAAAAAGGTGATGATTATAATAACTAAATTTATAATTTACTTTAAAAAAAAAACGATCCTACTCTTATTATTATACGTGGGTGACTAATTATTCCAGCCCACTTTGACGTTTTACCTTTCGACTTGTCATTTTATTTGACGTTTCATGTGCAGTTAGTTCAAAAACAGACATACGTTCTCGGATGCAAAGAAGACTCTATTACAAATTATCTTGATCGCACGATACTAATATACAGGGTTATTCATAAATATAAAGCAATATTTTCTGATTTCAGCGTTGTGCAGTCCTCAGTTTAAATTAAAATATCTTTGAAACGGTACATTTTAGGGGTATTAAAGGTAATGCGTTTTTTATTCTAAATTGATTACTTTATCTATTTGGGCAATAAAAAATTAGTGTTAAGAGAGCAAAAAAATGGAAAAACACAGAAAAGGTGACCTGCAACTGCTGGAACCGGAAATTGAGTGGATGTATCCGGTTTTCGTGATTACCAGTTCAAAAGGTATGTTGTCACAAGGAAATGTTCCAAATTTTATAATATTTGGTCAAATAGTTCCAAAGTTATTACAAAAAAATCAATTTTCCATACCCACATTCCGAGGGCTGTAAAATTCTTATCAGTAGAGATAGGACACGAGTTATTATTTAAATTAACATCATTTTATAGTTAATTTTTGAGGTTCAAATATTGCTTCATATTTATGAATAACCCTGTATACAGGGCTGATGCAAAAATGTCGGACCATCTCTTGCATGGTCATAAAAGACATCCAACTGAGATAAAAATTCCCATGACAAAAAATTGTTTAAGAACATTAAATAAAAATATTGGTTGCCATTATAAAAAATAATGATGAGGTCACTACTCACAATCCTGTGACGTCATAAATGTTGCAATACTGCCAAAGTGTAGCATTTTTAARAATAAAAACGACCTGTTCCAGGATTTTTTTGGAAATAGAACCTATAATAAAAAGATGAATTTTGTGGATTACTTTTTATTCAGTCTGTACACTATTACATTATACAATGGCTTTGAATATCCTTGTTTTGCTTTTTTTTTAATGATGGAAAGTACCTATCGTACCAAAACGCATAAAATATTATTGCTTAATGGAGAGTGTGTTATGACCTCTGACCAGTGTAGATTTCATTTTTTTTAAAGGAGATATTAGTAGGATCGAAAGTGTGAGATGTGACAAATGATTTCGCTCATATACGTGTGATTTGTAGTTTCCTTTTTATAATTAGACCACCGAAATTCAGCTGAAAACATTACTTCTAGAAATAGAATAAGTTAGAGCAAGCATTTAATTTTATGTTAAAAATTATAAATAAAATAAACGTGTTTTCAGACAAGGTGTAGCATAAAAAAAATACATACAGGGTATTAAAAAAAGATTGAACAATATTTAAGGAGGTAATACACAGTATGGACTAAAATTAACAAAGCAGTCTTAGTAAACCTAGGCCCGCAATGTAACGGTTTTGCTCCCTGACGGTCGCTCGAATTTAAACTACGACCGCAATTTTTAAATTATCTATAAAACTTTTGTTGCCTTAATAGCTATAAAATACTTCAAAACTTAGTTGTCATGTTTCTGTTAGTGCAAGAAATGCCGTCAGTGTGCAAATGAGTACTTTATACGCACTGTTATGAATTTTGCGCCCTTGGCAAAAAATGGGGAACTTTGCGTATTAATTTTATAGCAAGAAAACTATTATGTTTAYTATCTCTATTGTGAATTGTGGAAATGGTCTTAAAATAGTCTAAGTATTAAATTTTTAGCTTTATTCTAATCGATAAAAGCTACAAAGATTAGTTCTCTAGCCACTTTAAATTCTTAGCAACCAGCGGTCAAATCTTGTTTTAACAAGAATTATACTAAAACATATAATTTCTCCATTATTTTAAACAGTGTCTAAATTTTTATTTATCAAATCAGCATAAATGAATTACATATTTAAATTTAAAATTTGATTTTATGACTTTTTACAGATACCGTAAGTAGGCATACCTACTTACCAAATAATAACTGAAAAGATGAGACCTCCGAAGATTTATGACCTTTTCTATCTTTTCTTCCTTTACTCTCACTGTTTTTCTACAGGTAAATAATTAATCACTGATTTTATTATTGTTTCCATAATTAACGCATTTCAGGTTTGTTTCCCGYAAACCTCCAAACAATGTATTTCGAGCAAGGATCYCCATTAGTTACAGAGCAATTTCTTAAGTCTTTAAATTTTGGTAGCACGTATACATTATTTCCACGCTACACAGTTCTGGAATCTGAGTTTACCAAGACTGAAGAAAACGTATATCTTAAAATAGATGACATCGTCAGAAACACTTTTCACCTTTATGAATCGAAATTTCCAGATTACCAAAATTACAAAATCTCCATTTTTAACYCAAGTATGGTGGTAATTGCAAAATGTAAAAATTATAATTCTTGCGAAGTATTAGAAGATTGTATTGAAGCAGTAAGTTTAAATAACGTAGGGGAATATTTATGGTTTATGTAGAAAGCGTTTAGTTTATACAGGGAGCGCCAGAACTCGCGCTCCAGAAAAAAAATTCCGGTAAAATAAGATACCAGGAACATGAAAAAAATGTTTAAAAAATTCTATCTGTCAAAAAATTTTGATATTTGACATTTCTTTATATCTATTTAATGATACTGATGATCTTGTTATGTTCTTTACAATTATTTAGTAAAGGGACAAAAATTTTGCCAATGAAAGCCACAAATAACATTGAACAGAGTTACAATTTAGGATACAGCTTCCTCGTTTACTCTTTTAATAGCCTACCACAAAAAAAACTTGGAAAATTATTTTTCCAACAGAAATAAATAGAGTAAAAGTGCAAACTTTGAACTCTCATAACTTCGAAATTTTTATAGATAAARTTTTTTAAACATTTTTTCCATGTTCCTGGTATCTTACCTTATATGGCATTTTTCTTTGGGGCGCGAGTTCTGGCGCACTCTGTGTTGCAAACTCTGTAACTGGACAACAAATCTGAAATAATCGAAGTAAAATGTTGAGGCTTGACAATGTGACATTGGACAAAATTCAATTTCATAAATTTTCCAACATTTGAAATTTGCTGACGGTTGATATCGTACAACGAAATAGTATTTCAAAAGCTAATTTATTATTGTCTCCGAGTATTCTTTTAAAATTTGCAATATTTATCTAGTTTTCACTTTTGAAAAAATACTTTACTTTTTAAGGACTTTTATCAGATTGACATTTTATTTAAAATTGTACTTATAAATTGTGAAATGTAATGTGTGTAATCTTTATTTTTATAATAGTTATCAGTTGCAAATATTTAATTTAGACATTTCCGGGTTGTGGTTGCGGACATTTTATTTAAATTCTTGCAACATTAAAGTTTTATTAAATAATATTAATATAATCTAAAAATTTATTATCTAGCAATAAATCTTTGTAGTCTATTGAGGATGAAGAGATTGGTGGAAATCAACTACCATTGCCGGACAATATTGTGTACATTTCTTGGAAAAAAATGTTATGGAGATTATTTCTTCTTGTTCAGTATAAAGCAAAAATAACAAGATGCGGCGATTTTAATAATCATATTGACATCAAGAAAGTAGTCATCCAAAGTAATACGAGAAGAAATTTTGCTTATACAAAATGTGAGTTGGTTACTTGAAATATTCTGAATTAAAAACAAATACCCAATATAAATTCATGTTTTAACTTTATTTAATTTGCAATTTAAATTTTACAAAATTTGCAATTTAATCATAATATTAATATTGTCATCTGAATTTAGTATTTAATATGATTACCATAGCAACATAAAAATTTTCCGGGAATTTTTTGACTCATTAGCTAAAATTAATAAGTGAAAATTTTTTTGAGACAAAAACTAACATCAAATATTTAGTAAAACTTTATTTTAAACATCAAAAACTCTTTCTAATTTTTTTTAGAATGATGAGGGTTAGGTGTAAGATAAAACCTTTGCTTTGGTATATGTATACAGTAAGTGGCAAAATTATGGAATAATCTTATTTACTAAAACTGAAAATATTTTGTTTTGACAAAAATGTTGAAACAGGTCAATTTTCTTTTTAAAAAATACAAAATTTTTAACTTGGTTTAAAATTATAGCTTCATTTCTTGTTGAATAACTTTTTTTCTAGAAAACTATGAATGTAATACATAATATTTTGGTGTTGTTTTTTCGACAATTAAAAAATCTATCAAATACGCTAAAAAAATGTCGATGACGTCATTATTTAAAAACCAAAAAGTGTAAAACCTTAAATCAATTTGAATATTGTGTATTTTTTTAACTTAACTTGTTCGAGCATTTTTGTCAAAACAAAATATTTCCAGTTTTAGTAAACTCACTGGATAAGGTGTCCTAGCGAGTTGGTAAAGTTCATTATTTAAAATAAACAAATACAAATTTAATTTAATTAGATACCTAAGACGTGGCCAAAAAAAGTTACAATTGATGATTTCTTTTTAAAATTAGTAAAAACTAAGTACGTATTGGAAGATCAAGATTATTTGTAATCAAGTCGTCGTCCTTGGCTCCGAAAACTGTCTGTGAAACGTCAAATAAAATGACAAGTCGAAAGGTAAAATGGCATAATCATAAACATGATAATTTTAATGACTAAATTTATGATTTACCTTCAAAAAAGAAGGGTCCTTTTATTATACGTCGGCTAATTATTATACGTCGACTAATTCCAGCCCATTTTGCCATTTTACCTTTTTACTTGTCATTTTATTTGACATTTCACGTGCAGTTAGTTCAAAAACAGACATACGTTTTCGGATCCAATTATCTTGATCTCTCGGTATATGTAGGTATGTCTTTGTATTAATAAGTGTGATTTAAAAAGAACTCTAATGTTTTTATTTAAAAACTTTGGGTTATAAGGTTTTTACATTACCTAAAATTTAAAAATAAAAAATTGAAGCTTTCGGTGGCCACCTGAGCCCCCCCGCCTGGATCCGCTCTTGCCAAGAACGTGGAAAAAATGTTTAAACAAATTCTATCTGTCAAAAAATTTTGACATTTATTTTTCGGCATTTGACTTTTTTATGTCTATTTAATGTTACCGACAATCTTATACAGGTTGGAATATGAAAAACGTCCTAAGCCATAACTGCATTATTTTTAAAGATATGACAATACTTCTTACAACAAAGTTGCACAGTTTATTGTCATCTATTGTTTGGAATCGATACTCAATCAATGTTGCTTCCTGTTTCACCGGAACCGAGATCAGTGTCAGTTTTTTAAATGTAACATCCTGTATATTTTATTAATTTTAGATTCCTCGATAAATTGTCACTTGTTATTATTTATCTCTAATTTTTGGCTGTGGAAAGAATAGAACATTTTTATTTATTTTATCTGAGACAAGCAAACGACTAATAACAAAAACCGTTTTTTGATGAAAGAAGTATTGAAAAGTTAAAAAAATTATGGCTTGTTTTAGATGAGGTGTTAACAACAACAAAGTACACCCAGATACAATCAGGAAATTTTAGTTTAAAAAAAGGTGAATCAGTATATGTGCGAGCATTGCACAGCTCTTATTGTTTAATGAAATTACTGTTAACGTGTGGCAATGAAACTAATCGCAATGAAATACAATTATCAGCTGATCAAGGGCCTCGTGTGGTATTTTGTACAAAATAAATAAATATGTTTTCTACATTTCAATATTTTTGTAGTCATTTTCAAATGATTTCTTCACCTTTGGATGGAAGAAAATTGAAATGTCATTAAAAAAACAAACTACATTTAACAACTGTACTTTAATAATGCATGGATGTTATAATGAGACAAAACCTGTAGACAGCAACAGATCCTGGACAGCAACGTGTCGTATGTATTTATACTTATTTTCTTTTTATTGTCGAGTAAAAAAATGTCCTAATTTTCAAATTGGATTATCCGAAAAATTTACTTTCTTACTGCCACTGTGTCTTGGGATAATAATTCTTCGATAAATATTTAGTCCTCGTTTAGCTTAATTTTTTTAAATTATTTCTGAATGAATGTCGTACCACAGCTTCACAGCTATCGTTACTTCTGATGTCACAATGTTTTTTTCTGTATGACATACAGAGTGGTTATAAATGATTTTCATCTAGCCAGCTGTGAATTTTCCATGTAAAATAAAAAATGCCGCCTTACGAAAATAGGGGTACCTACTTGTTGTAACTCAAAATTAAAAAATCGCCGTTTACTAAGCGTCTACTTTGAAAATAGACTTCAATTATAAACTTGTTTTTTTCCAAAGTATACATTATTATCAATTATTATTGGAAATTAGTTGAAACAATAAAAATTTAATTAACAACAATTTATTATTAATTAATAAGTGACACTAATGACAGAACTAGAGCTTTCAAAAAAGTAGAGCGTCACAAATAAAGTTACATGCAAAAAAATTCCAAAGCTGGCTAGATGAAAATCATTTATAACCACTCTGTAGTAGAACTTTCGGGATCAAAATTTGTCACTTTCAGTAGGGTTCACTTGTGCCACAGATTCTTCGTTTATACAGGGTGTGTTAGAACTCGCGCCCCAGAGAAATATTTTAAGTAAGTTAAAATACCAGGAACATGAAAACAACGTTCAAAAATTCTATCTGTCAAAAAATTTTGACATTTATTTTTTCACATTTGACATTTTTTTTATGTCTATTTAATGATACTGTTAATGATATTTTTTTTCTGATGGTCTTGTATATGTTTTTTTTATAATTATTTAGTAAAGGTACAAAAATTTTTGCCAATAAAAGCCACAAATAACATTAAACAGAGTTACAATTTAGAATTTTTCTAGATAGATTTTTTTTAACATATTTTTCATGTCCCTGGTATCTTACCTTACATTTTTCTCTGGAGCGCGAGTTGGAGCACCCTGTATAAAAATACTTACATAGTTTAAAACAATATTTGTAAAATTTTGTTTCATTGTAAATGAGTTACTAACTTACTTAATATTATTATTTTTGATTTGAATTTTATTTACAATTACTTTTTAGATATCACCATTTCGGCCACCCAAACGAAGAAGAAAGACAATCTGTCACATAAACATACAGAAAATTGCTCATGTATCAATAACCTAGTTTTATATTTAGGCATAAGTTGTTTTATTTTGACTGTACTCGTATCATTATTTGTAGTCTGGTGTAGAAAAAAAACATTAAAAATATTTTAGATGAAAAGGGGGAAAATGAAGAAAAAAGGAATAGTTAAATCGTATTCAAAGGGTTATAACCATTAATTGCTAATTTTCTTTTAATTAATAATAGTAATAATAAGTGCTTGCGCTTATGCCCAGTAATATCCCGAAAAAAGAACACCTTCTGGCACGATCAGGTCAGTTGAGAGCAATTTGAACTGGTATTTTAATATACTATTGTGACAAATTTTAACTATGCTCGCTATAATTTCATACCTGACTTATAAAAACATAATGTTGGTTGCATGGAGAATTCAGGCTCATTATTTCTTTGTGAATCACTCTGAATACCGAGGTGGGAGATGCTTCATTACCAAGGCGAGATGCTTCATTACCAAGGCGCGATTAAGCCAGGGTATATGTATGTAGAGTGGTCGCAAAGCAAGACCAGCACATCTATAAAGTTGCACTGAAAAGAGGTTTACGTTTAGCCGAGTCCACTTTGAAATTTAAGTGATGGTTTAGTCTCAGTGGCGTAGGTTACCCATAAAGTAGGGTAAGTAGGAATACGGTAAAATACTATCTACTTACATACGAGCTTTTATAAAATATTTTCATTACATAAATACCGCTTTATCATCCAGAATTAAAATCGAAAAAATTTGGGCTTTAGTTAAAAACTAGGTTGCTGCAAGAAATGCCGCATGTAAATTAACGATGTACAACATTCATGCTATATTATTTAAATTCATTTCGGTAATTCCATATTAACTCCGATGATTCTAAATAACTGAGTGACAAAGACTGATTTTTATTTATTTATTAGATAATAATTATTTTGTTCTTGTACGTCTAAAACCTTATTATAAATAATTTTTATTTTTATGACAACTCCTTATTTTATTTAAGAATTTTTAAACACATTTAAAAAAGAATACATTTATCAAATTACAACGACACCTATGCCAACTGACGATCCGCGTACTGTCAGATGTCGATAACTCAACATGCTGTTCTTGCTTTGCGAGTTTGCGACCACTCTACCTACGATGGCAACGACCACCAAGGTTTGTAAGCATACTTACTGTTTTATTCACAATCATCCTTCTGAAAGAACAGAAAAACAATAAAAAAATTATCAAATCTTGAAATTGCTTTTTATGTTTTTATTAAGTGGGAAATAAACATATCCGATATTAATAGTGCTAGTAAAATGGAATGTACTCCTCTTAAACTCAGGGATGTTGCTGACCAAGCAACAGAAGATCTAAAAACCAAGTAGAAAAATGGCTACTACGGATATCTAAAGACTAGGACACGACACTATGTAATACAAAAAAAAGTAAGTCGTTCGTTTTTCACAGCTTATGAAGAATGTAAAGCTCAACATTTTGCATTTTTTTCCAAGCAATTAGTAAACTGGTTGAATTTAAATTAATCTAATCGTTTGATTGGGAACTGAGACGGTAAAAGGCCCTAAGCGCCCTCATTTTTACTCCGCCGTACTACTTTTTTGGATACAAAAAATCGAGCAATTTTGTATCTCGTTTCGTCGCCTAGTATGTAATTATCCGTAATGGATACTTACTTGCTACTTCCCACCCTAAACTGTCATGAAGTTGAAATGTCATACTTTTCAATTTTTCACATGTATTTTGATTATTTGATTATAAGCTTATGATTATAATTAAAAATTGTTCTATTCAAAGTTGATTATATGTAATATCTTTTTCTAGGTATTAGATGATTTCTTGATAACATTAAACTTGTTGATGTTTCAAAACTTTATTATGTTAAAATATTATAAACCTGGTTAAAATTTGGCTTGGGCAGTTATAATTGGAAAGAATTTTGTCAAAAATAATTTTTACAAAAAATTATTATTATTATAAAAAAATATTAATTATTATTATAAAAAATTACTGCCATGCCCAAATCAAATTAACTCGGATGCAGTTACAATTGATTATATTTGTGCCATCGGTGGACATTAAAAGCTCGGATATTGTCACTCAAATTAAAAACTGTCAGCAATCTAAAGATGATCATCGAAGTTCTTTCAAGATAAAGAGATGCTAGATCAATTGTGTTATTTACAAAACCCTTTTAAAACTCAACTTTAACTTGATGTGTTTCTGTCAATATGTCATAACTTTTATAACCTTATTTGTAAAAAACTTCTAATTTTTCGAATTATACAATTGTCATGTGTGTCCTAGTTTTTTATGTCCACCGATGGTGCGTATTTTTACTTATTTACTTACTACATAGAAAAAACAAAAATAGCTATTTATGTATCAAGTACGCAAAATAGGGTTTTAGGGGACGAATCGTAATCAATGACGAGGCGACGTAGGAGCCGAGTCTTTAAAGAGAGGAGTCACCTAAAACCTTTTGCGTACGTGGTGCATACAAAATTTTTTTGTTACAGCTCCCAAAACACGAATTCACACCTCTTATTAATTAAAAAAATTTCGTTACCATAGTAACCAATTTTATTTTTTAGTCCGCAAAAACTGTTTTGAGGGACTAAAATAACGGTTTTGCGTACTATTTTATTGAGACCAAAAAAGACTCATCTTATAATAGCTATTTTTTGGGAGCGTATACAAAAAAAAACATATTTTCTATAATTATTAAAAAACAACTACTTAAAAAGCACACAAAATGAATAAATTCCGTTTCATCACATAATTAAACATCTAAATTACGCGATGTCGGGGCACTTATTATTATTTAATTATAAGTCTAGGATTAGGCTACTTACTAGAGCTGACGCGATTTGAGAAGAACATATCTCTGTTGATGAGCGACGGACGAATTTTGGTCGGACCTAGTCCACTTTCAAATTCAGGGTACGATGCTAGGCAAAGCTAACTGACAATTGATTCGCAAGGAATGTTATTAAATTTTTGTAATTACAAACAAAATGGAACCACAATTATCCATCAAATACGACACCGGCTTTGTTGAGGTTCAAGTAGGTAAATGTAATTATAGTTTATTTGAAAAGAAAGTAGTGGAATTTGTTGGGTGTTGAAAACAATAATATTTATTGGAATTCTTTGGGTTAAACCCATTTTGGGATACCTACTTGTTACAATTTTCCGATTTTAGTTTACCAGTCTCTTAGTACTGTTTAATGTGTTCGTATCGTTTGTGTTCTTTCCTCTTTTTTTATTTTCTAAAATCAGTTCTTTTCAGAACTCGGTTTTGCTCTGTATTGTGCAAAGTAAGTTCAAACTTTTTCATAAATATTTTTAATATCAAATAAATTATTTTAACGTTATTATAGATAATACTTTTGTATACAACGCCTAATAACTCGAAGATTGAAGTTAAAGACAAGGTCCTTCAAACTTAAACACGGATATTAATTGCCAATGTTATGAAATTTATGAAGGAGAAGGCGGAAAATGTCTTAAAATTGTTTTTGTGCAATTCTAAAGATTGTGTTTTAGCAGCTACAGAAATAAGCGAGAAAAGCTATTGTTCTTTCCAAAAACAAATTAAAGAAATAGCTGCTTCATTTTTTTCTCCACCCAAAAATTTTGCCCGGAACCGTTCACAAAGCACGAAAGAGAAATTGAAGTGACTATATGAAAAAAGAACGTATGTTTGAAATAAAAGTAAAAATTGTCTTTACTGAATACGTTATGCGTGAATTGTTATTTTTCTCAAATTTTAACGCGGTATCCCGTTGCTCGAACAGAACCACTACGCCAGTGATCGAAACTTATAGCTTACTATCAAATCGTGGTGACTTACTGTGTTCTTCTCAAACCGCGTCAGCTTTAGTGCGATCAAAAAAAAAATAAATTAGAGTAGACGTCGATTGAATTCTACAACACATTGGCTAGGAATCTGGGCTGGAAATTTTCAACACAAACTGAAAGTAAAATTGACCATTCACCGTTTTCGTCTTGTACAGCAATAAAAATTTTCTGCTCGAAAGTGAACATTTTTTCACTCAAAAGGAATAAAACGCAACATTTTTTGACAACATTTGTTGTCAAAAATCAGAATTGCCATCTGAAAGACTTTAATCACCGCCTACTCTAATTTATTTATTTTTTTGATAACACGGTACTTATTCTATGTTTTAATTCATTATTCACTGGTTTAACTACGATGTTTAAAAATAATGATTGTTTAATACATTTAAAAAACTGATTTATTTTATATTTTTCCCTAATAGATAAAATTTTTTAGTACTTAATAATTATGTCCACTATATTAAGATTTGACGTGCATCTGATGAAGCTATTGTTTCAAAATGTTTTTTTTTAAATCTAGATACGACCATTTTTTGATGAGTTACAGCGTTTCAAAAATCAAAAAAATTCAGGGAAAATTTCCTTTAACTTTTTGGAGTAGTATAGTATGTCCCCGGATTGGGTTTACAAAAAGAAACAAATTTTTATCTTTGGTTTTACGTCAAAACTGCAAAGGAAAAACATTTTTTGCTTTATCCTTAATTAAAATTTCATTATTCTGACTATATACGGCGCAAGTCAAGCAATGTTATTGGTTGTTGCTATGCAAACTACGATTCGCGAATCTTTGCGACCCAACTTGAAATTAGACGACTCTATGTCCCATCACATTGGCGGTTTTATTTTTTTGACAACGATGTCATTTTGACGACTAATTAATTAATTGAATAATGATTTTTCTTGTTGAAGAATGACCGTTATTTTTATTTTAAAGCTGTTTCTTTGAGTTGCTATTTATTAAAATTATGTTTTTCACAAATATTTACGTTATTTAACTTACATAAACTCATTTGTCAAAGTGGCATCGTTGTCAAAAAAATTAAATCACCAATGTGATGGAATTTAACTCAGAAAAATTATTAGAAGCCCAAAGTAAGAAAAAAATAAATTTTTATATACAATAAACCAGAATAAAGCAATTTTAATTTCAGATTTCCTCGTTTCAGGTGAAAATGTTTTTATTTTGCAGTTTTGGCGTAAAATCAAAGATGTTTTTTCTTTTCTTATTGTAAACTCAATCCGGGGATATGCAGTAAGTACAGGGTGTTTCATACAACTTTACGAGGCTAGCGCCTAATGTACGCACCCGAATATACAAAAGTCACAGAACACTGGATAAAAAACACTTCTAACTATTTAATTTTTGGAAACCCATGCCAGTAGTTGTCCAACTAATCACTGTTTCATTAATAGTCATAAACTGCAGTTTTCCTGAAACAATTATAATTTGTTCTATCAAGAGACGGCATGAATATGACTCTAGTTTATCTATCTTAATCACTTACTAACTAAAAACGCTGTAATTTTTTAAAGGGTAAACAAACTAGAGCAGATTATTCAATTTTTCAAAATTTGTAATCGAGTTCGTATTGGAATAAGTATTATTGACAGGCGCAGGCCTCGTAAAATTACGTGAACACCTGTATATGACAAGCGATGCTAGTAAAATACATATCAACCCACATAAACAAATAGTCATTATGTGCAAGTCAACTATAAGTTGTTGTCTGCGATACTGTTCATGGGCATCATTAATAAAAGATTCCAATAAAAATATTTATTTTTTTTAATAAAATAAACGTAGTTATATTCACTATTATTATTTGTGATAAGATAAAGTGATAATTTAATATAACGCAATGCACTTAGGTGTTACCATAGTTGAGGTAGTTTGTTACTTATTTGTTTATTATTAATTGATATATAATGTAAACTATGTAAAACTTTTTGTCTTTGTAAAATGACAAACTGATTTTTTGATTTCTAATTAATAGAAATTGGTCACAAACTGTTGGAAATGAAAACAATTTCATTAT
>NW_025400984.1:2313464-2337128 GCF_015345945.1 Tribolium madens | reverse complement strand
AGGTAGGACGTTACTATTTTTTTATACTTTGTCAAAAAAGGCATTTTCCCTTTTTTAGGATTACCCTATTATAAAATTATTATTAAAAAAGCAAAATTATTTTTTTGCGCCCTTCAAATTTAAACTATGCAATTTGGAATTTAGCTAATTAGTTGATAATTTAATCACACGTACATACTATTTTGTAATTCACAACGGGAATCCTCTACGGGAGGATCTTGTCAGTTTTGACCAGAAGATGTAGAAAAGTAATACAACTATGATAAAACCAGCGCCAGCGATTGCAGCAAGATAATTGTTGATACATGAACATTCTTCTGAATTATTAGGTGGAATTTTTGATGTAGTCATATTTAGCAACAATAAAGGATCGTCTGTCGTCGATATGATTGTTGAATTTTTTTCCGTTTGAGTGGATAAAACAGAAATGTCTGAAAAATAAATAATAATAGATGTTTTATTAAAAGGTTAAAGGACAGGTTTTATTTTGTTTCTAAACCGGCTGATGGCGCGGAATTTATATTATATATTATATTTTACCTTTTCAAATTATTTAAAATTTATAAAAGTTTTGTACAATACATTCATTTTTGTTTTAGACTATAGTAGACTACTTTATTGTCATACAGTCACAGCCTTTCTTACCATACAACTTGCCAAATTTTCATAGCTTACTCTGGTCTAAAACAAAAACGAATGTATTATACAGACTGAGTCACATGTAATAAAGACCCTGACCGAATTTCAGACGCAACTGAAAATACACACATTCTCAGATGCCATTATGCGTTACTTGTTGTACTGTTTGAAATTTTTCAAAATTATAACAATAGATTCCTGGAGAAAAGAGTGGAATTGATGACACTGACAAATTTAATCCATGACATCTTGCTTGTTTCTCCTAATACCTTACAAACCTTAGTAGTCATTGCGTACCTTCGCTTCGAGCTTCAATATTAAAACTTAACGCTGTAAAATTATACATACCTACCGCACGTATAATGTAAATAATTATTTAAAAAAATATACCTGTTGTTGTTGTTGTTCGCGTTCCTTTGACAGTCCCTGAAAAACTCACTCTATAAGAACTCTGACAGTAAAGAAGATAACGAAATGCGGTTTCTTTTGAACGATAGACATTCATTATTTCTATGGTCCAAAAATATTTTCGTCATTGTAGGTAATTTCTATATAGGGTGGCGCAAGAAAGTTATATTTTTTCTTATGGAACACCCGGTATATTATGCGCTTATTTGAAAGAGTTTTTAATTCTAAGAATATCCATATTAGGTTTGATGGGTCTATCATGGACCGTTTATCATTTATGGGCAATTTTATGAAAAAAAAGTACCATTTTTGAAAAATCACAAGAAAAAGTTAATAAAAACAATTTCAACTATTTTTACTGAGTCTGGTCCTAAATTATTATGGTTGAAATTCGATCAATTTTTTGCAACTACTGCAGAGTGTTGACATTCGCAAAATATCAACTTACTTGATTTTTTCAAATGAAACACCCTGTGTGTTATTACTTTATCGTGTAGAGCTTTTAATAAGCTTTTTAAAAAACTTAGCGTTTGGAGGTCTAAACTTTACCTGTTTTATTGTACACCCTTTAAACCTACAAAATTTTAACTTATCCTATTTAGCCTTAAAAATCAAGTAGGTTTGCGTTACTTCCTCTTCTAGAAAAGTTAATATTTTAAAGTTACATTATCACCATACATCAATCAAGTTTGTTAGAAAATCTAGAATTATGTAGCTACAGCATGATTGAGCTGCTGTTCATTTTGATCGCATTGTGCGACAATTTTTACCAACGCAACATATTTCCTAATCGATATATTGGGAGGGGAGAACTATTGTCTGGCCACCGCGATCTCCAGATTTGACTATAATTGATTTCTTTTTATTGGGGTGTGTTGAAGAGAAGGTGTATCGAACAAGATCTATCACTCCAAATGACATGAAGGAAAGAATAATTGAAGCCTTTAATGACATCTCTGTTGAAATGCGTAGGGCAATCAAACTTTTCTTTATGCGTAGACTAGACGTCGAGGAATGGCAAGATTTTTAAATATTTGCTATAGAATTAATTAGATTTTGAAATTTTTATAATTAAGGTCTTACATTGAATTCAAATTCCAATCAGCGTTTCTTGAGTTATACTCAGTATATAAACAACCTGTTTTCGTAACTGATGTATGGTGACAACATAACTTTAAAAAAATTATCTAATTTTTTTAGAAGAGGAAGTAATGCAACCCTACTTGATTTTTAAGGCTAAATAGAATAATTTAAAATTTTGTAGGTTTAAAAAGGTGTACAATAAAACAGGTAAGGTTTAGACTTCCAAACCTTATGTTTTTTAGAAAGCTTATTAAAAGCTATACACGATAAAGTAATAACATACAGAGTGTTTCATTTGAAAAAATCAAGATAATTGATATTTTGCGAATGTCAACGCTCTGCAGTAGTTGCAAAAGATTGATTGAATTTCTACTATAATAATTTAGGACCAGACTCAGTAAAAATGGTTGCAATTGTTTTATTCACTTTTTTTTTCTAGCAAAGCCGTTGTGATTTTTCAAAAATGGTACTTTTCTTTCATAAAATTGCCCATACATGATAAACGGTCCATGATAGACCCATAAAACCTACTATGGATATTCTTAGAATTAAAAACTCTTTCAAATAAGCGCATAATATACCAAGTGTTCCATAAGAAAAATATAATTTTGATGCGCCACCCTATATAGAAATTACATATAATGACGAAAATATTTTTGGACCATAGAAAAAATGAATTTCTATCGTCCAAAGGAAACCGCATTTCGTTATCTTCTTTACTGTCAAAGTAATCGAAGAAATACTGAGCCCTGGGACACCCTGTATATGTCAAATAACTGTCTTGAAATTAACGGAACTTTTTACAAGCATCAACTGATCAGCTACCTCAACTTCAGAAAATCCTCTTTCCATCATTGTAATTATTTTCACTTTGTTAAAGTAAGAGACTGCCGCCATAATAAATGCATTTTTTACGAAATGCCCAGGCGGGATATTGATACATTTGATTAAGGAGACACATCCTAGACGGTAGGAATAAGCAATGATTCGTGTACCATGAAGCGTTTACTTTCAGATGGATCACATATCGTTTAATAATTTTACCGATTTAAAGCGGTAATCGAAATTAAAACAAAATCACCTTTCAAACACACAGCTGCCATGACGCATTAAAGCAAGGAACGGTCACGAATATAAACGAAACGACGGTTCAAATTTACGCATTATTTCAGTAATGTGAGTCACAATTGACTCACACTGTATACTTACGATTAGTGGTTCTCCAGAATTTGGTAACGGCAGCTGGTGTGATATTATCGTAACTTCCATACATTTCTAAATTACAGTTGATCTTTTGAATATGGTTATTTGATGGCGGTGACAATTCGATTTCGTTCCATCCGTAGAGAAAAAAATTATTTGAAAACAACTACAAAATTTTTGAATTTATATTAAATACTATAATATTATATTCTGTTCTAAATACCAAACGAGGTCCTTCATCAGATCGTACTGTTTTATTGACAATTTCATTCCCACATTTTAATCTCAAGTTCATTGAACAAATTGAACATTGAGCAATACGAACATATATTGATTCACATATTCCCAAGCTAATATTTGAGTTAATAATTTTTACGGATTGCGTTTGGTCGTCACTAGTTGTTGTTGTTGTCACCAACTCATCTAAAACACGTTATAGAATTATCAACAAGATGAATTACCACCTAGAATTAGAACTTCCCTCAAACCCCGACAAAAGCGGCACAAGCAACGCCTCTAGTGGTAAATGCAATAAACTAGGAAGCATTTTAGGGCAAAATTTTTAACTTTCGCGGATTTCCTTAAGAAATTTCCACTTATTTTCCTTCTATAACTAGTAAACGGGCAGTAATCGTATCGTGCGAGATTTGCTTACAATGATTTAATTAAATAAAATAAAAATAAATAAAAAAATTGTAAATTTGTAAATAATTTGTACATCAAAATTACGATTGTATTTTATATCAATCTTTTCAAAAAAATCCTGCGCGTCTTTCTAAAATAATGGATTTGTGAACTGACTTTGTTTAAATATAGATATAATATATTCACTAAACTCCCGACATGTCAAAATGACAAGTTAGTTAAACAAAAAATCACTGTGGCTATGTTGGTGACAACTTTACTCAAGGTTTAACAACCTGGTCGATAACACTTGATTTGAAATTATTTAATTATTATCGTTTGACGCATATGCCGTGTACCATGGAAATTTGACATCAAATACAGTCAGATGAAATAATAGTCATCTGTGTCGTTTAAGATACACTCAAAAATTTTGGCTTGACATTGTAAACGTCACGGGAGTTTTGTGAATACATAATATTCATTAAAAATTTGAAAACAACAGTGTTTTATTTTTATTACATAACGTTTGTTGAATTAGTTGAAAATTAATATTATGTAATTAATATTCTGTAAAAAATACCAAAACCCTAAAAAGAATCTTTAGGTCTACCGTTAAATAAAGTGTTAAATAACATCAATCACAATATCTCAAAAACAAAACACTTTTTTAAAAAAATGCCAACGCATCGGCCTATAAAATATTCTTATAAATTATCCTACAATAAACCAAGATCGATTACTTGAAAAATAACTGAGTAAAGTTGTTTTGAAGATCAACATTTTTGCATTTTTTTCTTTTTTAAATGGTTTTACATTAAAAAAAGTCAACGTTTCGGCCTATAAAATTATTATAAAAAACCTTTTTGCGCGGTATATTTTTTCAAATTTTAACACTTATAGGTCATTAATAGACTTTTTCGACTTTGCGTTCGTACTAAGTCCTAGAGGCGTACATTGCAAAACGTCTTTGACACCTTCGAAATTCATTTTTACGAATAAAATAATGACGTTTCACATTAATTTATTTCATAGCCATCTAGCCACTGCGCAATGTTGTCAACTGCCTCAAAATTCTCTACATTCAAAAATTTTATTTTTGTTTTGTTTAAAAAAGTGCAATGTAGAAAAAATACTGTATAATATCCCATTTATAAGGCATAAGGCACAAAATGCTTCTTATAAAACTCGTGTTACAATACGTATATACTATTACCAACTCGCTGGGACACCTGAATGAATATTTTCAAGACCACGCGACCTAGCAAAATTATAAAAGTATATCTGAGCTTCTGTTAACGTTTTCTATCACCATATAAAAGATTATCCCACCTTTTTGAATCACCGTGTATACCAGTTTTCCAAAATTTAGTAGGTATACGTATGACAATTATTGTGTTCATAAGAGTAGCTATACAATGACTAATGAAACTTACATTGTGTATAAGCAACTGGCATTTTCTTATCACTTTGCATTACTACTTTGGTGATGTTAATAGTCTTAGTAAAGTCCCTGCATCTTGTTATTTTTCCTTCATACTCAACCAAAATAGATAATGTCGACACTACTTTTTTCCAAGAAATATACACAATATCGTCTGGCAATGGTGATTGGTGTCTGTACCGTTGAATTTCAATAAACTAAAAAAATACTACATTGTACAAAGTGGTTATAAATGATTTTCATCTAGCCAGCTTTGAATTTTCCATGTAAAATAAAACGCTTTACGAAAATAGGGGTACCTACTTGTTTTAACTCAAAATTAAAAAATCGCCGTTTAATAAGCGTCCTCTTCGAAAATAGACTTCAATTATAAACTTGCTTTCTTCCAAAGTATACATTCTTATCAATTATTATTGGAAATTAGTTGAAACAATAAAAGTTTAATTAACAACAATTTAATATTAATTAATAAGTGACACTAATGACAGAACTAGAGCTTTCAAAAAAGTAGAGCGGCACAAATAAACTTAAATGCAAAAAAATTCCAAAGCTGGCTAGATGAAAATCATTTATAARCACTCTGTATAAAATTTAAAAGAATGATTGAAGCAACAGTAAATTAAAGTTAAGTTAAGAACAAATTCTGAGAAAATTATTTAGATACTAATGTTTTTCAAACTTACGGCATCACTGCATTCTTCTAATAATTCACAGAAATTGATCTCTTCACATTTTGCAATCGTCACCATGCTACCTTTAGAAATAGAAATTTTATAATTTGGGAAATCTGGAAATTTTGATTCATAAAGGTGAAAAGTTGTCCCTGTGATATTTTTCAATTTAAGATACACATTTTCTTCATTATTTGAGAACGTAAATTCCAAAGGTGTATAACGTGGTAATAATGAACAAGTGTTTCCAAAAGATTGCTCAACTTGTTCTGCTGTTAGTGGCGATCCATGTTCGAAATACTTTGTTGGGTTGTTCTCATAGAAACAATAACCATCTGAAATATCTGTAATAAAAAAACGCAATAAAAAAAATAGAACAAAATGCTAAAAAACTATTTTTTTAGGTATATTCGAATTACGGTTGGCTAATCTAAAATGATGCCCTGATTACCTACATCATATTGTTAAGTCTAGTTAAAAAAAAATTGATCCAGATTGTAATTGCCCTTTAATAATAAAACAAAGTGAGCTTTGCGTATTTATGACAATAAATAATTGTTGTTTAATCTACCGCAACACGAAAAAAAATCAACAATTTAGAGGGGAAATCGTTTTACGGTGTGAAAATTTCCGTGGTGTATTCTCAGATCATGTTGTGATGGCCGGGATGGTTAATGCCAGCTTATGCATTGTTTCTTCCAACACATAATCATGTGTTTTACTATGATCATCAAGATATAATCAAATTTTACTTTGGATTAAATAAAATTAACATTAAATGTGACAGCATTGACAGCTATGTCATTCGTATTGAATTGTTTCCAAGGTAATGGTACTAGAGATGGGTAGTTCGCGAACGAACTAATAAATAGAACGATTCTTTTATGCGAACTAGTTCGCGAACTATGAACGTACTAGTTCACAGCAAACGACAACTTTGTCTTTCGTTCTGTCGAGGTCGTTCTTTTACGCGAACGAATCTAATCGAACTGAGAACTTGTTTGTTGGCAAGCGGCGAACGAGTGAAATCTCAACTACGTGAAAAGAGCGAAGACCGATGCGTCATTGTGCAGCGTGGTTTCCAATTCATCGTTTGGTGGTTGTAATTTTGTATATAAACCTGACTAATTTAAAAATTTGACGCTTGAGTTTAAAAATTTTAGTTAAAATTCAGACTTACCTACCACCTACATAAGTACTTTTTTCAGTTAACAGTCAATTTTCACCAGTTTTACTTTAATTTGTAATAAAATTGAGGCGGTCGTTAGAATATTTTTATTCAAACTAATAGGCAAATAACAAAGAATAATAAAAAAATAAAAATAACAAAAATGTGTAAAATATAAAAATTTAAATATTGAAAATTATAAAATACAGAGTGTTCCGTCTAAATCCCACTTTAGAACTATTGGCCGTTGGAATAATCGTATTTATTTGAGAATTGGTACATAGCCATAAACCATTAAGTCCTCCTAAATGAAAATATTTTCAAGATGGCGGCACTTCCGGTTATACCGGAAGTCGGTCTCAACTTTCTTATTTTTAATAGAAAGGTATATTTTTTACTGCGTTTTTGGATTAACCGGATTATTTTAAGGGAGTTTTCATCAGATTTCCCTATACCTAAATTTAGCCATTTTTGGAATATTTGGAGTTTTTCAAGAATTTTTGGATCTGCACCTTCCACTTTAAAAACCGGTAACTCTGCTATTTTTTAAAATTTTGAATTCGTTTTTTTTGGCGTTTGAAAGAGAAAGTTTAGATCTTTCTTTCGGTGTTTTCAAATTTTGAAAAAAAAATAACAAACCAAAAAATTTTAAGGTTACTTTTGTAATAATTCAAATACCCATAACTCAATTTTTTCAAATGAAATACCCCAATTTTTATTTTACTAAATGGAGGAGAATTTAATTCTGCATCGATCTGTATTAACATTCCCTATACCTAAATTTAATAATTTTTAAGTTATGGTGACTTTTTGTTGAGATTACCGAAAATCTGTTATTAGCCACATTCGTTTTCGTATAGTTTGCTATGGAAATAAAAAATGTCAAAATTGTTTCTCAATAAATGTCGACAGTGACTTATTATTTGACAAATAGTGCTAAACTTAGATTTAATTAATTTATTTTGTATTTTTGGAGAGTGTAACAAAATTATGATATCGTTCATTAAACAAAAATAAATTTTTCTCACTTGTTAGCTTTAAATAATGATTGCATGGTAGAAACTATCAATAATAATTAAGTTTGCACAACTTTGATTCTCCATATTTTGGCACTATTTGGCAAATAATAAGTCACTGTCGACGTTTACTGAGAAACAATTTTGACATTTTTTATTTCCATAGCAAACTATGTGAAAACGGGTATGGCTAGTAATAAATTTTCTGTAGTATTAAAAAAAAAAACCATAACCTGAAAATTATTAAATTTAGGTATAGGGAATGTTAATACAGATCAATGCACAATTAAATTCTCTTCTATTTAGTTAAATAAAAATTGGGGTATTTCATTTGAAAATATTGAGTTATGAGTACTTGAATTATTACAAAAGTAACCTTAAAATTTTGGGATACGTTTTTTTTTTCAAAATTTGAAAACACCAGAAAAAGGATCTAAGCTTTCTCTTTCAAACGGCAAAAAACGAATTTAAAATCTAAAAAATGGCAAAGTTAACGATTTTTAAAGTGGAAGGTGCAAATCCAAAATTTTTGAAAAACTCCAAATATTTCAAAAATGGCTAAATTTAGGTATAGGGAAAGCTGATGAAAACTCCCTTAAAATAACCCGATTAATCCAAAAACGCAGTAAAAAATATACCTTTCCATTTAAAATAAGAAAGTTGAGACCGACTTCCGATATAACCGGAAGTGCCGCCATCTTGAAAATATTTTTATTTAGGAGGACTTAATAGTTTATGGCTATGTAGCAGTTTTCAAATAAATACAATTATTCCAACTCCCAATACTTCTAACGTGGGGTTTAGACGGTACAGTCTGTATATAGAAATTGGTTATTATAATTATTTGACAAATAACAAAGAATCATAAATTAAAAAACATAGTTGTGACAAAAGTTGGTTAGTACTTATTATAATTATTAGACAAATAATAAAGCATACCTAAGCGAACATTAAAATATAAAAATAACAAAAATGTGTAAAATATTGGTACTTACTTATACATATAAAAATTATAAATTATGATTAAGGAACACAATTTGGTTTACTTTGGACGAAGTGAAACGGTTTCGCCTTGCTGATAATACCTGTCCAGCCTTTGAAAAAAATCTCTCACAAGGTACAGAAGTAGCTACTACACATAATCGTCTTTTTACCATCTCAAAAAGTCTCGGGTAAATCATTTTTCTTTGCTTCCACCACAGTAAGGGATCGGCCGTCTTGTTCAAAAGTGGTTCCTGCAAATATTTGTCTAACTCCACGATGACAGCTGCCGTTGGATTTTCACTTTTTGGTGAAACTTTTGCCAAAATGAATTTTCGCCTGGCTGATTTAAAGCAGTAGATGCTGAAGATTCCTCAACTTGATGAATTGGTTCGCTCTCGCCTAATTTTATAGTCCTAAGTTTTTTTTTAAGAATTTCAATGGCATTGTTGAACTTTTCATCACTGGAGAATCCAAATTTCTTGAAACGTGGATAAAGAATTGTTGCTTGCTCGATAATTTCATTCCCATCCACATACTTGAACCTTTCGATCAATAACTCCTTTAATTTCTTTGCCATGCTTTGAACTTCAACGGGCAACGTTGAATCATTGCAATATTCGGCGATTTTCGGGTTCATAATTTGGAGAATAAGAGGAAGTTTCGACACTGTAACAAATTTCTCCGCACTTATTTCCGTGGTCACATCATCGAACATTTTTATCATGTTTACTGTTTTTTCCACAATTGCCCATTCCTCGATCGTTAAATTTTCTAAATTACATTGCAAAAAAAATTCTATTGAGCATTTCATACGTTAAATTCCAGCGGGTTACAACATCTTGTTTAAGTTTTAGATTTGGCAGATTCATTTGTTGTTAGATTGAATGTAGCCTTGCGAGTGCATGTGAACTACGCTTGAAAAATTCGACGATTGAGTTTATTTTTTCAATGATACCGAAAATTTCCTTCAGTCCTTTTTGCACCACACGGTTTAAACTGTGTGCAAAGAATGGTATGTGCCGCCAATTACATAATTTAATTGCAGCAACCTCATTGGCGGCATTGTCGGTAACACCGCAAATAATTTGGTCACTAATGCGAAATTCTTTAACACAGTTTTTTAAATGTTCGGATATATGTATTTTCCGATGTATGTCGTCCAGGAAAAGTCAAACACTCTAGGAGCGCTGATTTCATGTCTAAATTAGAATTAAAATAATGGAGCGTGATAGCGGTAAAACTTTAGTTATTCACTGATGTTCAAAAATCTGTTGTTAAAACACACTGCTCGAGTTTCCCTTAAGCCCACATTAACTTTTTCTGCCGTTTGTAAATATAATTGTTCTAATAAAGTCGTAGACACAGTTTTTCCCGATTTAAATGCTGGTGCGAGAGCTGCTTCTCATGAAAAAATTGCTTTAAAAACCGTCCTTTCCGGTCGGTCCCAAAACCAAAATAATCAGCAAAATCAACAGAATAGACCATCAGTCATTCAACCCAATCCAAATTATCATCGACATCAAAATTATCAAAGTCAACGAAATAATAATAATAGAGTTCATTCTTTAAACTCTCAAACGAAGACGGAATTTTGGGACGACCGTTCTCCAACTTTCGAAACGTCCCAAAACCACCAAAACAACGACAATATCAAAATTTCGACGAATCAATTTCGGGAAGAAATCGATTCCAAACTAATGAACCAGTGCGAAAAATTTTCGTTATATTAAACAAACACTCTTGCGACGCAAAATCTTTATTAGGTCAAGGACAAAGCAGGTGTACAATATCTTATCGACACAGGAAGTCCCATTTCCTTTGTTAGATATAACGCGATGAAAGATCGTTTAAATCCAAAATCAATAAAAAATGAAAATTTAGTAGTTAACGGAATATTTTCTGATCAAACCTTTACAATAAATAAAAGTGTTAAAATATTAAAAATAAAATAGACCACACACCTTATAAATTTTATTTAGTCGATGATGGCTATTTAAATTTTGACGGTTCTGACTTTTTTTCAAAATTTAAATGTGTCATAGATTACGAAAAAATGAGCGTAAAAACTAACTTCGGTACTGAAATTCCTCTTTATCTCGATGAAAATTCCAACGAGATAACATTCGAAAGTACTGCAAATTCTTCATCACCCCCACACAAAGATAATAAACAAAACAGATAAAACGCAAATGAATAATATCATTATTAAAGCTCCTCCACGTGCAATTACGACAATCAAAATACCAGTTCAAAACCCTCAAAATTTAAAAGAAGCATTTTTACCCGAAATCAAAATTGATGATCATACAAAAATACCAAACTCTTTAGTTTCGAAAACTGAAAAAAATAAAACAATCAGTACAGTTTTAAATGCGAGTCGACATAAAAAAACAATTGAAATTCCAATTCCAAAAATTAAACAAATTGAAACAAATTTTGATTGAGAACACTCTGTACATTTCAATTCATTTCAAACAAATTTAACAAACCGTAAAATTTAAATTTTAGACCAATTACGTTTAAATCACCTAAATTCAGAAGAACAACAATTTATTGAAAACTTATGCCTTAAATATCAAGACATTTTTTATCTCGAAGGAGACACATTAACATTCACCAACCAAATTAAACATCAAATTAATTTAACCGATGAAAAACCAATGTTTTCCAAAACATATCGATATCCAGAAATTCATAAATCTGAAGTACGAAATCAAAATTATACAACCTTCGATTAGTTCTTTTTCAAGTCCTATCTGGGTTCTACCCAAAAAACTCGATGCGTCTGGTAAACAAAAATGGCGCGTTGTTGTCGATTACCGCCGCTTGAATGAAAAAAACTATCGATGACAAATATCCCCTTCCTAATATCGAAGATTTTCTTGACAAATTAGGCAAATGCCAATATTTCACAACATTAGACCTAGCCTCAGGTTTCCACCAAATAGAAGTTGAAAAACGCGACATTCAAAAAACTGCCTTCTCAACAGAAAATGGTCATTTTGACTATCTAAGATTAAAGAACGCACCCTCTACTTTCCAACGAGTAATGAATAATATTATGATTGGTTTACAAGGTGAAATTTGTGCCCTTTATATGGACGACATAATAATTTATTCGACAACTCTTAAACAACACATTGAACYTTTAGAAAAAGTTTTTCAAAGATTAAGAGATTCAAATTTAAAAATACATCCTGATAAATGCGAATTCTTACGAAAAAAAGTACTCTATTTAGGTCATGTAATTACAAAAGACGGAATCAAACTAAATCTAAACAAAATTAATGGAATAAAAAAATTTCCAATTCCGAAAGATCAAAAATCAATTAAATCATTTCTTGGTCTAACTGGCTATTACCGTAGATTTATAAAAAACTATTCAAAACTTACAAAACCTTTAACTATCTTTTGAAGAAAAACATAAATTTTGACGAAAACTGTTTAAAATCTTTTGAAAAATGCAATGAACTTTTGTCAACAAATAATTTAAAAATATCCTGATTTCAACGAAGAATTTCTGATTACAACCGATGCAATTGGTGCAATTTTGTCACAAGGTTCAATAGGAAACGATCTCCCTATAGCGTATGCTAGTAGAACTTTAAACGTTGCTGAAACAATTTATAGTACCATAGAAAAAAATTACTCGCGATAGTTTGGTCTTGCAAACATTTTATTAGGCTCTACATTTATGGCAGAAAATTCAAAATTATAACTGATCACAAACTACTTCTATGGCTTTTCACGATCAAAGACCTTGGTTCTAGACTTGTTTAAAACTTGAAGAATACAATTATGAAAAAATACACAAAGCAGGAAAACTGAATAAAAACGCAGATGCCTTTTCTAGAATAAAAATGAATGCGATAAACAACGATAATGACGAAGAAACCAATTCCGATACTGAAAACGAACAAAATGCTAGAATAAACCAAAACATTCAAAATTTTGAAATTGAAGACGAAAATTTTTTAACTTTGAGAAAAGACAAATTTCTAGTAGACTTTTCAAAAATTGAAAATTCCAATGACAACTTAGTTTTAGCTTCTCATAACAATCCACATCTTAAAACAATAATAAAACATACGTGCCCCGATCCAAATAACCAAAAATTAAATTTAACTGAACCATTAACCGTTAAACAAAGTTTGAAACTGAAAAATAGAAAATATTATCTCATTCAAATTCCAACATTTGATTTCAAATCTTTAAGTCTCAAACCAAATTTACCAGAAAAACTTTATCAAATAAATTCACTAAAACATTTGCCATCCGTAAATATTTTATCTTACATTTTTAGAGACACTCAGACAAAATTCCAAATTTGTCATGACATTGTTAAAGTACCCCCACAAGATGAACGACAACAAATAATCGAAAATTACCATACTAGTAAACCATCATCAGTACACAAAGGCATTAACGAAACCTTTCGAAGAATTACAGATAGATATATTTGGCCAGGCATGACAACAGAAATCGAAATTTCATTAAAGCAGGTGATACTTGTAATCATCGCCGTCTCTATAGAAATAATCTTTTTCTCGCCTGGGCATTTCTTGAGTTCAATTGATTCCCGTTGGCGCTTTAAACTGGGGAAATTTTTTTACACATCCAGTTTTTCAGCTTAAACGGTTCAACCTCATAATATCAATTCTCTCTGGAGTATCTTGTTTTGTTGTATCCTTCCTTCCCAGCTTTTATTAATTGCGTTATTTTTCGTTAATAATTTAAAATCATTCAGTTTTTCCTTAGTAACCCCCGTAACTAAGAAAAAATCGGAATCACTGCTCCAATGCATTTTTTACGAAATGCCCAGGCGGGATATTGATACATTTCATTAAGGAGGCGGTGCTTGTAATAAAACAATTATCAATTATCCCTTAGTAATCACTGAAACTGCAGATAAACCTCTCGAACACATTAATATAGATTTATTGGAAATCAATCGAAACAACATTCTTTTAACAATCATTGATAATTTTTCTAAATTCGCCCAAGCTTATCCTATTGAAAACAAACAAGCAACAACTATAGTCGAAAAACTATTAATTTATTTTCAACATTTTCCGATACCAAAATTGTGATGTCGGATCTGAATTTTACAACCGATACTTAAAAAATTTATCAAAAATGTATAATTTCAAATTAACTTTTAGCGCAGTAGCACACCCTCAAAGTAATGGTGTAGTAGAAAGATTTCATGCTACTTTATTAGACTCTCTATACGAGCATACATCTCGAAAGTCCAAATAAACCAATATTTACAGGATTACCATATGCTATTAAATCTTACAATAGAAGCAAATCCAGTACAACAAAGTTTCAACCTGAAGAAATAATTTTTGGGCATATCCGCGATTACGAAAATTAACAATTATTTACTGAAGACGAATTACAAACAAATTACGTTAACGAAATTAAAAATCGGGAAAATACATTTTCGAAAAAAATAAAACACATATTGATACATCCAAACAAAAATCAAAATAAAGATTTGAAAAATTTGCAAAACAAACCACTCAATGTAACGTTAATGATTAGTATATGTCAGAGAAGCTCAAATTGTAAATAAAATGCTTAACAAATACATAGTATAAAGGTCCTTTTAAAATTATAAGAATCGTAAACCCGACTGCTGCTGAAGTTATAAACGATCAAGGCGCAACCTCAATAATAAATTTTGACAGACTCAAACCTTGTATTAGAATTGATAATGAACAACCAAATTTAAACTCTTCTTGAGAAGAATATTAATTCTTCTCTTTCTCTTTAGTATTTCTATACATTAAATAGATTTTCGTTATCCTTACACAAACCAATTATTTCAGGTTCCTCCTCGGAACAAGTATAACGAGCGTTTGTCAATTCGACCACGCCAGTAGGGGGTTTGTAAATCCTAAGGGTCAGTTCGACCACGATATTAGATCCAAAGGATTAACTTAATAAAGAATATACAGTATGTCGACGGTTTGAATTTACAAGAGGAAAAAAAAATCATCTTTGATTTTACGCCAAAACTGTAAAGGAAAAACATTTTTTGCTTTACGTGAAACGAGAAAATTAAATTGCTAAATGTAATTAAAACTTTATTATTCTAACTTAGTAGAAAAAAAGTTCATTGCTTGGGATTAACACTGGTGAGTGGTGTAATACCCCATAGATTTTCTATGGAGTTGAGGTCTGGAGACCTGGCTGGCCATCTTAGAACAGTAATCGATAAATGCTCTAAAAACCAATCTGACATATTCTAGCTGTGTGTATTGGGCTATTATCTTGTATGAAAATAACATTTACACCTTTGCCGTAAATTGCCTGCAGCGAAGGCATCAAGAACGCATTTTCTAGTATATCTATACAGGGTGCGCCAGAACTTGCGCCCCAGAAATTTTTTTTAAGTAAGGTAAGATACCATGAAAAAAACCATGAACAGAAAAAAATGTTTAAAAAATTCTATCTGTCAAAAAATTTTGACATTTATTTTTTGACATTTGACATTTTTTTATATCTATTTAAGGATACTGATGATCTTGTCTATGTTTTTTTACAATTATTTAGTAAAGGGACAAAAATTTGGCCAATAAAAGCCACAAATAACATTGAACAGAGTTACAATTTAGGATACAGCTTCCTTGTTTCCTCTTTTAATAGCCTATAGTAAAAAAACTTGGAAAATTATTTTTCCAACAGAAATAAATAGAGTCAAAGTGCAAAATTTAAACTCTCATAACTTCGAAATTTTTATAGATAAATTTTTTTTAACATTTTTTCCATGTTCTTTGTATCTCACCTTATATGGCATTTTTCTCTGGGGCGCGAGTTCTGGTGCACCTGTATACTGTCTACTGTTTAGCATTTACGGAATTCTTACTAGCCGTCTGTGGGTTTACCAGAGATAATGTCATCTCACTTATTTGTAGAAGTACTATAACGCACCCAGCCCATCCGACGTCATCCAGCTCCAGTACGCGAAGAAATTCCACCACTTCTGTTCACTGGCAAGACATTTATTGGGTCGTACCGGGCGTTGTTCCGTCTCCACAGAGGTTTTAACTATTTTCGGTTGAGAATGTGCCCGCAGGCCATCCGTTTCCATTCGTAAAAATTTGCCATTCAGTGATCAAAGGTATGAATTGGTTAAGTTCGAAATTTACGATATCTTATACGATACGATAATAACCGCCCAGAATTTAATTTGCAATTAATTTCACGTTTGACAATAATGCAAAGTAAATAACAATGTAATTCGGATTGCGCTATTTCTGAATTAAAATACGGATAAAACACTGCGGACGCGGCTGAACTCGATTTCTGTGAAAAATTTCACTAAAATCACATGAAATCCTTTACTGATAAATACAGTGCGATCAAAAAGTCTGTCTATCAAGCAAGCGTAGAAATGTAAAACGTATGTCCGTGGAAGGTAAAAAGTCACAATGACAAATGAGAAATGTCAAAATAATTTTTATGTAAATTATGACAGGAAACCGTGGTGAACGATTTTTATAAATAAACACCAACGAAATCTCATTTTAGGATATTTTGAGACGTTTCATAGAATAATTCAATTTAATTAGCTGTTTGAATTTTTATAAAATAATTAGATAACATATGAACTGCCATGTAACATACGTCCTCAACTAGGACGCCTACTTGATAGAAAGACTTTTTAATCGCATTGTAGTAAACAACCCTTAACTTTTACATTAATTAATAAATTTATTTGTAAATAAAACAATAATACCTAAATTAATAATTTTGTGACATGGTGACTTTGGACATCAAAACCATGAATCAGATCAATTTTTAATTTTAAAGAAATGTTTCAAATATTATTTTATTTTTTTCAAAACAAGTCAAATAATAATCTTTATTAATAATAATAATCTTTATTTCCCAACAGATATACATCCAATTACAGGGAAAAATATAAAATTATAATAAAACTAACCTAAAAAGTAATAAAAGAATAAGAAAATAAATTCACAAGATATACCAAGAAGGAAACAATATTAATTTAGTTTGGATTATTTATATAGGGAGAAATTATGTACGAGAAACTGGAGAAATTTATATCACAGTGAGAAGAAATTAGATTAAAATCACGACACATGCGGTAAAGGGGAGAGTTTAGCAGAAGATTAGTACGAGGAGTGGGAAGATAAAAATGCGATAAGTGATTATTCATAGTCAAAATTCTTAACAATTTGAGCAAACGATTTATCAATTTTCGTCAAGTCTCCATCGACTTAGCCAATGCCGGAAAACCGACAACTGCCGACCATCTGAAAACGGTCGAACGGGCCCGCTCGAGAGCCGAGTTTGTGACATTACTAATGAAGCAGTGTACTTTACTATTCTTAAATTTTGATTTGGCATTTTCAATAGACATATTTCTGTATCGTTTTGTACTTTTCGTGATACTAAAAGATTTTGCCAAGATGATTCAAAATCATAATGTCATATCATGTCAAATAATGTCAAATTTTACATAAGTAGCCTTTCGAGTGTGCTTTTTGTTTAGCAACATGCGATGAACATGCGTTAACCCGTCCTTTGGATTTTAACGGTCTGGGCTTCTAGGCTGTTGTCGTTGCCATAACAGGCATGGAGACAGTACGAATATGATTAAATAAAATCACCTATTCCATATCTGGTGGCGAACTGACAGTGACAGGGAAGACACTTGGAATGCGCCCACTTGGTTAAGATAACGAAATACATGGGCGTGCATTTTTTTCATAAAATTTTCTTAGCTGTCATTATGCAAGAGTTTGCAATCGGGCGATCGCAAATGAATATCAATTTTTAAGTAATGAAAATCATTTAGATATAATCGTTAATGAACTTATAACCGACGATAACAGCAATGCAAACGATTTTTGGTTTAGTGGTTTTGAGGACGAGGATTGTTTAGAAAGAGCATTCTTAAAAATTATTTTCATCCCTTAACAAATTAATAATTTGTTCATCATTCTTCATCTTATGTATTCATCTTATTATAATTTTTCAAAGAGTAATAGTGGTTTTGGAATACATTTTATTACGACGTCTATGGACAATATTTTTTTAATAGTAAATGTATATTTAGTGTCAAAATTCGGTCATTTTTGACAACGTCAGTTCGCTCGCCACCAAGATTTGGAAAAAACTCTACCACAAAAATGTCTACTTATTCGAGAAAAAGTTCTATTTGTACTCACACAAGATAAACCAAGTTAAAATATCTCCAAAGTTAACACGAATGGGTATTTACAATTTTAACCGAAGAGATAGCGTTCTCGTCTTTTTCCAAAATACTTTACTTGAAAATTTCCAGGAACTGTGCCATCTGAAATGCGTTAATTAAAAAACAAAAATAGAAAAAAAAATAAACCTACGTTTTAGATTTTTTATATTTGTATAACTTGTCAAAACTAGACGGAAAAAACGAGTAACATATCTTCCAGCTTCAAAATTTAAAACTTTTAAATCTTCGTACCTAAAACAAAATTAGTTATAGTATATCTGTTTGCAGAAAAATCGTTCTTCTTTTTATGTTTTGATATAACACACAGGGTGTTCTACATAGAACCGAAAAGTTTGTCATGGGTTAATGGTATATTTTCAAGTCAAACCAAATTGAAAACTGCTAAAAAATTTTGCTACATGCTGTGATATGTCTTAAAAAAGCTACATGGAGTCAAAAGTCAAAAATTCAATTGGCATTTAAAAAATTAACAATTTTGACAATATCAAAAAACAAAAGAAAAATCGAAAAATTTTATCTCTAATTTACCTTCACTAGAACAATAGAAGAGAAAAAAAAAGAAAAAAAACAGACTGTTCATTACTGCTAGTTTTCATCAAGATAAATGACTTCAACTACACTACACCTTACTATTACACTTACTACTACACTACATCCTTAACTAATGTGTCGTTTGTGTCGCCCAGTCGACAAATGTTGTGTAGGTAAATAATAGAAATTCGTTGCAGAATAAATAGACAGACATGTTTTATTAGTTTATTGTGATTTCTCTCAGGAAAATGTCCCTTATCGCCCTAATCGCCCTATCGAATAGATTAGCGTAAAACACACGGTGTGTCTCTCGCTCCGCTTAGGCTGTCTGTGCATACACTGTAACGTTTTTTTTCTGCGATAAATGGGTGCACCCTGTTCTCAGCAGCCGACTTACAAGAGAATATTTTTATTAGAATTTCTCAAATCATAGAAAAAAACGCTGGTAGTGTATTCAAACTCGTAAGAAGCAGCCGTTTGGCTAGCGGTTTTAAGCGTATTAAACGCTAGTGTAGTCACCCCCATTTGAATTCCTTGTTTCCATTTCAGCGGGAAAAACGTCGCTTGTAACCCGCCGCGTGTTTGACGGTAGTCTATCACCGCCCTAACGGTTTTCAATTTTATAAAATCTTGTGGGTGTAGTATCTCTGTTATTTGCCAAAGGATTATTATGAAATTTAAAATGTAGCTAACTTACTCGTAGAAGGTGAAGATTCAATAAGTAATAATTTTTATTGATTTTTTACCTCAAGATACAAAATAATTTTAATAATTCTTAATGATTTTAAAATTAGGCAAAACTAAAGTTTGTTTTTTTTTTAATGGAAATCACCAAGTCAAAATTTTGGTGAAAAAATTGGTAGCAGCTTGTCTCCATAGCCACAAATTTTGTTTGCTCTTTGTTTCTGTCCCTAGAAATTTTGTTAAAAAATTATGGTTATGTGTTCAAATTGAGATGTTGTCAAAATTTTGACTTTTATTAATCTTGTGTGCCTGTTTCCTCTTTGAAAGCACTATAATTGAATACCTGAGGACAGACATCATTACCTAAGGTCTAAAGACAGAATTCAGTGCTAATAATTTTGACAGAAACACACCGCAAGTAAGTACAATGTCAAATATGAGATTCTTGCTACAAAAACTTTGAAGATAAAGGATGTATATACAGAAAAAAGTTATTTAGCAAAAGATAAAAGTAGGTACATATTATGATGATTGGCAATAAATTTTGTGTAATTTATTGAAACGAGTTCAAAGTTGATGCATTTTATAAATACTTCTTCCGCTTTAGTTTCAAAATTGTTACTTTTTCAACTCGTTCCTCAAAAAACGATGCACAAGACACTAATTTAATTGCTTTCTTTCCGAGGTTCTTTCTCATTCATGTTTATTTTGTATTCTTGTCGATTTCTTGCTAAAAATTAAAAATATTTAGCAAACCTGCATTACAAATTGCGTCTACATTTTAACGGGCCCTTTTTCTAACTTCCTGCTTGCGAACTATTCGTTTCCAAACTTCGAAAAACTGGTAGTGTACCGAATTTGTTTCTTTTTTGGTGTTTCGTCTCTAAATTTTCTTAGACGATTTTTTGTGTTGACGTTTAATGACATTGTTTTCAAATTAATTCAAAAAACCGTAACTGCCAACTTCCTTTATTAAAATTACCATGAATAAATTCACTAGTGATGCCAACGTTAACACAGTTTGGCATTTCCATTTTTTTTACTAGGTATTATATTGTTAAGCACTAAAAATAAACCTCTATACAAAAGAGTATCTAAACCACTCGTCTGAATCAGCAGAAACACGTCGCTTATGTTGTTAAAATTTTGACCTAATTTTTGAAAGAATTTTGTCAAAGTTAGCTGTAAAACAATAGATTAACGTCTCCAAGTATCATTTTGTTCAACCCTAAAAACCTGTGGTAAATTAAGTTAAAACACCTTTAGTCCAATAAATGCAGTTCCTAAATTACGTTATTACTTTTTGAAGTTAGAGAGACAATAAACATTAAATATCAATGTCATTGTCCCCCGACAGCCAGGGAATAGTCAGGGGTGGTAATATCGCTCCTTTTTTTATAGCCGCCCATGTTTTTGCATTCTAAGCCACTTTTAACACAATTTTAATATTTTTTCTTGTAAGCGGAATCCTTTTCAAAGACAGATTTTTGCTTCTACTTGGCATTTTTTATTGGCGATAAATTATTTGATATAAATTTTAAGTAATTTAATATTTTTAAATCACATTTTAAGGGTTGTTTTAATAATGCGATATTAATCTCTACGTACTAAAGAATATACATTTTAAATTTTGTTAGAATCCATTATTAGCAAACAACAGAGATCCGAAAATCTTAGGTGGGACAGCCTGTATTTAAAAAGTCTATATTTTTACTACTATTTAACTATTAGTCTATAGGTTTGGGGTCCCCCTGGATCCGCCCATCCTCCGAAATCTCTTAACGTTTTTTCCGGACACTCGGTATGTCACAGCAGCACATTTTTATTGAAATATCTGTGAATTTTTACTTGCTTAACAAGAGACAAATCACAAATAAATAAAATTTAGACAAAAAACTTTAACCTCTGAAACGTTTTTTGGATGTTTCTTGGGTAATTAGTTAGTTATGGTTAGTTTTGGTAAGTAGTGAATACTTTTTAACCTAAAATTCCAATTACTGGTAGTAAAGGTATACAGGATGTTTCGTTTTTATTGTTACAGATTTAAACAGGTGATCGAATATTCAGTTTTATAACAAAAGTTATCTGTGAACATGTAATAAAAAATATTATGTAAACAGATGCATTTTTTAATGGGGTTTTCGCACTATTCCAGAATAGATAAAATTACAAAAGTTGGTGCAGCTAATAATTTTTAAACACCTGAACGAATTTAAAGATCAGTTATCGAAATTTTTAATCACGGGAGTCTTAAACGGTAAAACGAATTTAAATTTTTATTTTAAAGAGTGATTTGTTATAAAGAGTGATTTTATCAACTAATTTTAGTAGATAAATTAGTCTTTTATCGTCTAGTGAAATAAAGTAATTTTTATCTACTGTTTATATTTTATCAACTAATTTCAGTAGATAAAGTAGTCTAGTCTAGTGAAATAAAGTAATTTTTATCTACTGTTTATATTCAAGAAATTCTGGTAGGTAAGTAAGTAGAGTATAAAATGTTACTTCTGGGTTAGGACATTTGGCGTCTTAAAAAACAAAGCAGAATCTTACAAATTTAGCTGTTTACTCAAAAGCAAACAACCGAAAAAGGCCTAAAACTCTTCAAAAAGCATTAATTTTTATCCACGCCAAAAGTATCCAAATATGTGTAGACTACCAAAAATTGGGCACACGAAAAAACCGTTAAAATCTCCCAAAATAATGCAAAATTACCTGAAGAACGCCCTAAATAACTAACAAAATACCTTGTTTTTACACACCCCAAAATGGGTTTTTACTTCTGGACCAAGGCATGTGGCGTCTTAAAAAACAAGACAGACTCCTACAAATTTAGTTGTTTTCCCAAAAGTAAACAACCGAAAAAAGCCTAAAACCCTTCAAAAAACAATAATTTTTATTCTTCGACACTGTCAAAATTTACGGTTTTTCTCCCGTGTATTAAACAAAAGACGGTCGATGGTCGAGCGTTGGTATGGTCTATAAAATTCCTTAAGCAATATAAACAATGTTTTCCGTTGTAGAAATTGTTCTTATTCTGATTAACAATCAATACTTTTAAATTTTTAGCTGATTTTTTTAGTTTGCATATCTAATTGAATTATAGACATATATTATCACAAGTTCATTCACATCCTAATTGTTAGGATTTTATACATTATCTAAAAAATAGTAATTTATGTACCAAGTCAATAAAGTGATTCTTTGTCGAACGAGTTTGAGATTATGAGCCGAGTGAGCGAAGAGAGCGAGGCGAGTAACAGACGAGTTCGATAATAGTTATTTACATTCGTGTGCGGTAACTTACATTTTACAGTGCGAAATGAATTTTTTTTTAATTGAGCACTGTAAAATGGTTAACGCACAAGATTTGTATTAAGCTTTTTGGCCGACGTTTAAACAAAAATCCAAAATACAAAATTCAGAATTAATACAAATAAATACGTTTGACAATAAATATCACAGTGGCTATGCACTCTAATGTCAAACAATTAAAAAAGACGCAAAAACATCTCAGACACAAAGTTTTGTTATCGTTGTCTTGTTGGTGAATTTATGCTTCAAAATGTCGAGCGATAATAGCCCCATGTGTACCCCACCAGAAATTAGAAGTACTGCAGAAAATGTTACAACCGAGCTATTGCCCGAAAAATTGCGAGCTGGGTATGAAGCCCAGTACAATGTGTTTATAATTATAAAGTGGTGTGAAGAAAAAAGAGTTCTAAGATTGAAAGGTTGTGTGTAGAGCGTTTTATTAAAAATGTTATCATCTTACAAACAGTTTTTTTTATAAATATGAAGATAATTTTGGCCGTGCGGTAAAACTGTCACTTTACACTCGTCTGTGCGTAAAATGCACAGGCGACTGTAAATACAGTCTTTTTTTGGCCTCCTGACATGTAAATGTCAAATTAACGTACAATTGACACCTATTGAAAGACTGTATTTACAGTCGC
>NW_025400984.1:2312031-2313364 GCF_015345945.1 Tribolium madens | reverse complement strand
AAAATATGAAACAAATATTTTAACAGGTTGTAGAATGTCGAAGTTGCTTATGTTACATATGTCAAAAAATTTTGACATAAATTTAAACCCTCATAACTCCGAAATTTTTATAGATAGAATTCTTTTAACATTATTTCCATGTTCCTGGTATTTTACCTGTATATATGTGATCAAAAACGATAAAAATAAAGGATATGTTTAAGAAAAAATGTGTATTTTAACTACATTACAAAATGATAACAGTCATAAATTTTAATATTATTGATTAATAATTTTAACATTTTTTTAAGTGCAAAAATACATGTTTACTTGAAAACAGTCACCTTAAATATAAGACTACTACCCATTTCAAACGTTTTAATATTGTCAAAAGCGATGTAATTATCCGGATTTGTAAAACAGCGTTTAATTTTTGTCATCTTTGGGCAAAGTTTGCTGGCTACTAATCTAATCCCTTTTGTAGAAGGATCTTGAATTTCGATTTCAAATTTGTATTGATTTGAAAAGCAACCAATCGTTTGAACAGTAAAATAATAAGTAGACGGCTCTGTTTTTTTATAGCTGAATCGAAAACAACGATATGAAAACTTAAGTATCATATAGGCCGTTGTTCCCGCTATAAGCTTTCTAAAAAATACGGTGTTAGTTGCATACAAAAATCGTTGATGATTATTTCTTATGTGATCAAGCAAGTGGTTTGTTGTGCCTTTCCATAAGCATTTTGAGGTTGTTTCTTCAAAAGGACATGGAGAATCACTCAATTCACATATAGAGTGATGCTCACTGATTTTCTCAGATTTAGAAGTAAAAGTACAACCGTTTCGTTTGTATTTGCAAGGATACGTTAGTAAACTTGCTATTCCATCCAGACTAATGTTTCTCTTTGGAGCTGATTTTTCACAAGAGTCACAACCGTGATTTTCCTTACACCCCGAACATACTACGTTTGACTTTTCCGCGCAATAATGAATCGGTGAAATTGCATAATCCGAACAGTTTATACATTTCAAAAGTGAGAGCATTTCTTCTTCAAGTTGAGTGTATTTTTGGGTTGCTTCCCCGATAACTAATTTCCCAGTAACTTCCATAGTGGTAAAACTTATTACTGACGCCAGTTTAATTGCTTTAAAATTATAGTTTTGTTCATAACCTGAAGTAAAATTACTTAACAACTTATTGTCACCTTCAATTTCAATTTGATATGAAAAATTTTTGTTTCCCGAATCATATTTACTTCTGTAAAGTGCAAATTTCAGTAATTTGCGTATTGAATCGAATTTTCTTTCAAAAATCAACAAAACATTTTCGTGTGCAAAAATATTCAGAATAGTTC
>NW_025400984.1:2310483-2311931 GCF_015345945.1 Tribolium madens | reverse complement strand
AGTTACTTGATATTTTGCGAATGTCAACACTCTGCAGTAGCTGCAAAAGATTGATCGAATTTCAACCATAATAATTTAGGACCAGACTCAGTAAAAATGGTTGCAATTGTTTTTATTTACTTTTTCTTTGTAGCAAAGCCGTTGTGATTTTTCAAAAATGGTACTTTTTTTCACAAAATTGCCCATAAATGATAAACGGTCCATGATAGACCCATAAAACCTAATATGGATATTATTAGAATTAAAAACTCTTTCAAATAAGCGCATAATATACTGGATGTTCCATAAGAAAAAATATAACTTTGTTGCGCCACCCTATATAGAAATTACCTACAATGACTAAAATATTTTTGGACCATAAAAAAATGAATGTCTGTAGTCCAAAAAAAAACCGCATTTCGTTATCTTTTTTACTGCCAGAGTAATCCAAGAAATACGGAGCTCTGGGACAACCTGTATACAGAATGTTCCGTTTTTATTGTTACAAATTTAAACAGGTGATAGGATATTCAATTCTAAGACAAGAGTTTCCTATAAACATGTATCGAAAAATGCTTGGTAAGGGAGTTACACCCCCTGGAAGGGGGCTAATATGTTTTTGCTAATATTTCAGAAACCATTTAAGATAAAATTACAAAGTTTGGTCCAGATGATAATCTTTATACACCTAAACGAATTCAAACATCAAATGTAGAAATTTTTAATCAGAGGCGTACGAACCTGGGGGAGTTTAAGGTAAAAAAATACCCTATTTATTTTGGCTTTGAGGTAGGTTCTCCAGCGTTATTTTGTGGAGCCAATTACTTTGGGAAGATGAAGGATTTAAGCAGTCAAAATTCATGTGTTCAAAAGTATTATTAACAATTTATTAAACTAACAATTAAGAGTTTGGAAAGTATTACAAAGTAAAATTAAAAGAGAAATTGTACGTCTAGCGAAACCCCTTCTGAGTTAAGGGGCTAACGTTACGTTAAAGATTAATAAGAACAATTAATTCAAATGAAATCTTACTAGTCCAATAATAATTAAGACAAACGAACAAGCTATTTTAGCGTCTAATAACGAAGTCTAATTTTCATTATTTGATTTACTAGGTTCTAAAGTAATCTAACAAGTAAAAGTGGGTGAACCCAGACTGATTATAAGATAGATCTAAAAATAGTGAGTACAATTCAGAGGCAAGAGGAGAAACAGTCAACAGAAAAGGATCAGTTGTTCAACGGCCCTGTGGCGGGTGTTTAAGACTCTTTGATAAAAGTCGAATTCTTTTACGGTCCGAGCGGGTTACGCCACAAGAAGAATAATATTTATTTGAGGCAGGTTCTCCAGCGTTATTTTGTGGAGCCAATTACTTTGGGAAGATGAAGGATTTAAGCAGTCAGAAATCCAAGTAATTAAATTAACGATAACAATTTATTAAAGAAATTAAAGTTTAGAAAATATTATAA
>NW_025400984.1:2306090-2308563 GCF_015345945.1 Tribolium madens | reverse complement strand
GTGCCCTTTTTAGATAAATTTGATGTGTGTGTCTGTTTATTTGGGAAAATTCCTCTCCTCTTCCCTTATCGTGTCCATATAATGTGTTGCTGATGACACACTTATCCTGCATCTGCCCTTTATCTCCCTATTTTTAAGAATTTTGTTCTAATTTTAGTAAGTTTTGACGTATCTCGACTAATTTATGATTTCCTTAATGATTTTAGCAAAGTGTTAGTGATTCTTCGACAATTGTGATAGTGTTGATTTGTTTATTTTAGTGATTTGGTCCAGACAATTTATTGGGCTAGAACTGATATATATGTATAAAGTATTTTTTTCCATATTTCTTAGAATAACATGTGTTTTGGTCGTTGTTCGTGGGAACCTTTGTATCTGCAAAAACTCTTGTCTGTTGAGATTTATGAGGGTTGTCTCGTAACTCTTGGATGGACATGTGTTTTAATTGCTAATTGCTGACATACTTGGTTAATATTATATGATAAAGTTAAATAGATTAATTTGCGTTGATTGTTATATAAATTAAATCGTTGTCTTCTCTTTAAATTTGATTGTTCCTTTCCTTTTCTCTTTACAATAAAATTGGTGGGTCAATTTGGCCCTCCACAAGGAACCAATAAGAAGTAGCAAATTACTAGTTCAAGGAAAAAAGCGTGCAATGTTCTGTTCATTGTTCATTGTGTTCATTTTGTTCATTGTTCTGGAACCGCATCAAAGGAGCAGGAAATCTACGGGAGGATCTTAATCCTGTCAGTTTTGGCCAGAAGGCGTAGAAAAGTAATACAACTATGAAAGTTGCGCCAGCACCAAGGATTGCAGCAAGATAAATGTTGATACATGAACATTCTTCTGAATTATTAGCTGGAATTTTTGATGTGGTCATATTTGATAACCATAAAGAATCGTTTGTCCTAGATGTGATTGTTGAACTTTTCTCCGTTTGAGTGGATAAAACAGAAATGTCTGAAAAATAAATAATAGATGTTTTATTAAAAGGTTAAAGGACAGGTTTGATTTTGTTTCTAAACCGAAAGATGGCGAGGAAACTAAGAGGAAAAAAAATATCTTTGATTTTATGCCAAAACTGCAAAGGAAAAACATTTTTTGCTTCATCTGAAACGAGGAAATCTATAATTAAAATTTCATTATTCTAACTCTGTAGAAAAGTTAATTTTTTTCTTGATTTTTAAGGCCTATCACATTGACAGTTTTATTATTTTGACAATGATGTCACTTTGACAAACGAGTTTACGCAAGTTAAATAACAAAACTGTTTATAAAAAACATAATTTTAATAAACAGCTATTCAAAGAAACAGCTTTAAGATAAAAACTAAAGTTATTTTTAACAAGAACTATCATTATTTAATTAATAAATTAATTGTCAAAATGACATATAGTTGTCAAATGAATAACACCCCCAAAGTGAGAAAAAAAAGCAGAGAAATATTATTCAACATCAAAAATCAAAAAATTAACTTTTTTTTTCACTGAATCAGAATACGTAATAAAGTTTTAAGTAAAATGGCGTAAAATCAAAGATATTTTTTTTCCTCTTGTAAACTCAATCCGGGGACATACTGTATTTTTCCATTTTTGTTTTACCTTTTTAAATTACTTAACATTGGAAAAAAGTTTTGTATAATACATTCGTTTTTGTTTTAGACCAAAGTAGACTAATACTTTATTTAGTTTTTACTTTACTGGTTATGCAACCACCAATTCGCTATAGTGGCAGAATGCATTGAAATACAATAGGGAAATTAGTTTTAATAGAGTATCTACAATAGTTCTACAATCACGAATGATAATGAGCCTGACGGAATTGAAAATACAACCCACAATATATTTGCAAAGTTAATGTGGATATTTTAAATATCGCTTTGTTTGAAAAACCGATAATGAATCCACGATAGCTTTGCTTCCAATAATTTTATTTGTCACAACTGACATTAAATTTAGTAAAAAGTCTTGTTCGAAATGCATTCGAACGATGAGAAAACAGATCTGATTCTCATTTATGGCGAATTTGGCAAAAATGCTTCTATCGTTGAACCTTTCTAAAGACAATATTTCCTGAATAGAAAAGCTCCAAAAAGTCTTGAATCACTAAAGTGGTTTCCACGCGATAACTATGTTTTATTAATTTTAAAATTCATAAGCAAAATCCATGAAGCCTATGCAAATGTATTGCTGGCTGCAGTTCAAATTTGGTCAGGCTCATTATCACTCATGAAATACCTTGTATATACAAGAATACCGTTTGATAATGATATTATAATAAACTGCGTGCAACAAAAGCTTTTTGTAAGCCCCTTCAAATTAGGCGGTGGTAGGATTATTATTGTACTGTTTGAAATTTTTTAAAGTTATAAACATAGATATCTACGATAACTTTGACAGTTTTTATAACTTGACGTCCTACGGTGTACCTTTGAGCACAGCATTTTTGTGCCATCCTCCATATATCAAGA
>NW_025400984.1:2299369-2300845 GCF_015345945.1 Tribolium madens | reverse complement strand
TCATCAGCAAATATACGATAATCACTATCAAAATTACATCCTATATCATTAATAAAAATAATGAAAATAAGTGGACCCAAAACAGATCCCTGTGGTACACCTGACATGTGACCCCCAATTTTTACTTGCTGGAATCGATCAGTTAGATAACTGTGAAACCACTCTAAAAGCGAGCCAGCAAATCCATAAACAGACAGTTTTTGTAATAAAATGGAATGATTGATTTTATCAAAGGCCTTACTAAAGTATGTATATACTGAGTGTACCTCTATACCAAGACCAAAAGAGTCCACAACTTCATTTACGTACGAAAAAAGATTAGAAATAGTTGAGCGTTTTTGAAAGAATCTGTGCTGTTCTGGAACTATAAGGCTACTTAGTTGGTAAGATAATTTGGAAAGTACAATGGTTTCAAATAATTTAAGAATCGCCGACAAAATTGACACTCGACGGTAATTTTCTATTTTGGACGTAAAGCCAGATTTATGAATAGGCACAATAAATGATTGTTTCTAAAATGCTGGAAATATACCACTACTCAACGACAGATTAAATATTATACAGGGTTATTCATAAATATGAAGCAATATTTGAACCTCAAAAAAGACCTATAAAATGATGTTAATTTAAATAATAACTCGTGTCCTATCTCTACTGATAAGAATTTTACAGCCCTCGGAATGTGGGTATGGAAATTTGATTTTTTTGTAATAACTTTGGAACTATTTGACTAAATATTATAAAATTTGGAACATTTCCCTGTGACAACATACCCTTTAAACTGGTAATCACGAAAACCGGATACATCCACTCAATTTCCGGTTCCAGCAGTTGCAGGTCACATTTTCTGTGTTTTTCCATTTTTTTGCTCTCTTAACACCAATTTTTTATTGCCCAAAACGATAGAATTATCAATTTCGATTGAAAAACGCATAACCTTTAATACCCCTAAAATGGATCGTTTCAAAGATATTTTAATTTAAACTGAGGACTGCACAACGCTGAAACCAAAAAGTAGGGATTTTGAATGGGTGATATACACGGTAACAAATGGCCATGGTCTCACTAATCGCTGCCAGGTGATAAATTTTTTTGAATTATTTATAAATTAAATGCTACGAGATCGATTTGGATTTATTGTAGATTACGTTTGGAGTCTGAAGTAAACTCTTTTATTAAATATTTTCAATTAATCGCCCAAGAATGGTCCAATGTCAAAGTTGACAGATGCCTGACAGCGATTTGTGAGACCATGGTCATTTGTTGCCGTGGATATCATTTATTCAAAATCCCTATTTTTTGATTTCAGCGTTGTGCAGTCCTCAATTTAATTAATCCTAATTAAAATATCTTTGAAACGGTCCATTTTAGGGGTATTAAAGGTTATGCGTTTTTCAATCGAAATTGATAATTCTATCGATTTGGGCAATAAAAAATTGGTGTTAAGAGAGCAAAAAAATGGAAAAACACCGAAAA
>NW_025400984.1:2294806-2298018 GCF_015345945.1 Tribolium madens | reverse complement strand
TGAATACACACCTTGGTGGTCGTTGCTTCATCGTACAACCTCGGCTTCGCGCCTTGGTTATCAAATTTCTCTTTGGTAATAAGCACCTCCCACCTCGGTATGTAACTGCAGGGTGCTAGAAGGGGAAACAAAGAAGCTGTACCCTGAATTGTAAGTCTGTTTATGTTATTTGTGGCTTTTATTTGCAAAGTTTTTGCACCTTTACTGAATAATTATGAAAAATCATACAAGATCATCAGTAACATTAAAGAGGCATAAAAAGGTCAAGTGACAATTTTTTTGACAGGCAGATTTTTTTAACATTTTTGCCATGTTCCTGCACTGGTATCTAATCTTACTTAGCATTTTTCTCTGAGGCGCGAGTTCCGAAACCCCTGCTTATAGATTGCAGATTTGTGAGGTCACGCAACGCGCGGTATACAAACTGGTGTCATTCCAAAAAATTTGTTTAAGAAAATCGACCTTATTGCTCATGTACAATTGCGAGCATTAAATTTTGATAGTCATTGCTATAATACAGGATAATTCAGATAATATAATGAACCTGACGATCTGGCGATGCAATCCTAAAAACAAATTTCATTTACGTCTTGATCTAATTGGAATTAAGATTTGCATTCGCAATCGAATTTATATTATGTTGCTCTGACAGTGCTTTGACAAGCAATTTATGATTTGTAAAAAAACTGTTTGCCTACCTTTAATGTTTCATTCGTTTATATATTTTTTTATAATTTTTTGACATCTAGCTGACATACAAACTTCCAAGCGACATACGTGCTCAAATAGTACGCCTACTTGATCGAAAGACTTTTTGATCGCACTGTAGATTTTGTATTGGGTAGATTTTGTATTGGGTTTGCACCGAAAAGACTTCTCTAATTTCTCTATCATTCCGCGAAAAATGAATGGCACTAATGATCGTTCTCTGCACTCACGTCAGAGTGACATAAGATAACTTGAATTTAACTTGCAAATCCTAATTTAAATTGGATCAAAAACGTAAATAAAATTTATTTTTTGGGTTGCATCGCCAGATCGTCAGGCTGATTATCTGAATTGCCCTGTATATTCTTTTTGTAGGCTATGGAAATTTGAAGAGTTGTATAAATAAATGTATTATGTATAACATGCTCTGGAGTGAAATGCAAATTAACGGAACTTCTTTCAACAACTGATCAGCTACCTCAACTTCAGAAAATCCTCTTTCCAGCATGGTAATTATTTTCACTTTGTTAAAGTAAGAGACTGGCGCCATAACAAAATATTTGTCAATTTTTTTTGGCATGGTGTTTTGACATTTATATTTATTTTTCAAAAAACGTTGACAGCAGACAAAACTATACAGGAAAATTTCTTTTTTAAAAGATAAAATTTCAAAATGACATTACCTATCAAAATTTAATGCTCGCAATTGTACGTAACCTACATAAAGATCAAATTCAAGAGGATTACTTTAAATCGTTTTAAACACAGCCTAGACGGTAGGAATAAGGAATGATTCATGTTGACTGAAGTGTGAACTTTCAGATGGATCACATATTATCGTTTAATAATTTTACCGATTTAAAGCGGTAATCGAAATTAAAACAAAATCACCTTTCAAACACAGGACGCATTCAAGCAACGAACGGTCACGAATGCTTAACCTGGACGGTTCAAATTTACCCATTATTTCAGTAATTCACCACAATTGACTCACACTGTATACTTACGATTAGTTGTTCTCCAGAATTTGGTAACGGCAGCTGGTGTGATATTATCGTAACTTCCATACATTTGTAAGTCACAGTTGACCCTTTGAATATGGTTATTTGATGGCGGTGACAATTCGATTTCGTTCCATCCGTAGAGAAAAAAATTATTTGAAAAGAACTACAAAATTTTTGAACTTATATTAAATACTATCATATTATATTCTGTCCTAAATACCAAACGAGGTCCTTCATCAGATCGTACTGTTTTATTGACAATTTCATTGCCACATTTTAATCTTAAGTTTATTGAACAAATTGAACATTGAGCAATACGAACATATACTGATTCACCTATTCCCAAGCTAATATTTGAGTTAACAATTTTTACGGATTGCGTTTGGTCGTCACTTGTGGTGGTCATCAACCCATCTAAAACACGTTATAGATTTATCACTTATACGAGAGCTTTTTTTTTTAAGTAAACGTAACATTTTAGTGAGAATTTTGTTTTCTGGTAATTTAACGAAAAAAACTGCTTCTGACAGTTTCTGAGTTCAATTGCCTGAAGGAAACAAAACTCGAATTAATAATACCAAGTTTTCTTCGTAAAAAAAAGCTTGAGTGTAATTCGGTAAGACAATTTAATGAATACGTAAATCACTAATTTCTTAACAAATAAGGTGTAAAGTTAGGTTCAGTTTTGTCGCTGTAATAGTTAGGACAAACTTTTGTCGCTGTTATGATAGTGACAAAAACACCGCGGCTAATGGGATTTTTAGTGTATGAAAAAAATTGTCAGCAAGATAAATTACCACTTAGAATTTGAACTTCCCTCAATCCCCGACAGAAACGGCATAAGCAACGCCTCTAATGGTAAAAGCAATAAACTAGGAGGCATTTTAGGGCAAAATTTTTAACATTTTCACAATTTTCGCGGATTTTCTTAAGAAATTTCTACCTCCTTCCCTTCTATGACTATGTTAGTAAACGGGCAGATTTTCTTACAATGATTTAATTAAATAAATAATTTGTACATCAAAATTAACGATTGCCACAGTTTAAATTAGGGTTAAATTTTATCTCAAAGTGTTCAGAAAAATCCTGCGCGTCTTTCCAAAACAATGGCTTTGTGAACTGACTTTGTTTAAATGTATTCATTAATAATTTGAAAACAACAGTGTTTTATTTTTATTACATAACGTTGCCTGAATTGGTTGAAAATTAATATTCTGTAATAAATACCAAAACCCTAAAAAGAATCTTTAGGTCTACCGTTAAATAACGTGTTAAATAACATCAATCACAATATCTCAAAAACAAAAACATCCTACAGTAAACCAAGATCGATTACTTGAAAAATAACTAAGTAAAGTTGTTTTGAAGATCAACATTTAAGCATTTTTTTCTTTTGAAAAGGTTTTACATTAAAAAAAGTCAACGTATCGAACTATAGAATTATTATAAAAAACCTTTTTGCGCGATATATACGTTTTTTCAAATTTGCACACTTATAGG
>NW_025400984.1:2292475-2294706 GCF_015345945.1 Tribolium madens | reverse complement strand
ACTGACGTAAGTTAATAACTGACCAAAAAAGATCTTGCTGTTTGTGAGTAATTGTATAATAGTTTAGGAACGCTGTTTATTAATTTTATTACATATCAATTTGTGTCTTGCCCCTGTGAGAATTAAGGATTTTTTTGTAAAAAATGTCTGCGTCCTATAATGACCTGCAACCATAACCGGCAACCCACTAACTAACCGGATTCAAGTTGATCAAAATTACGTCACGCAAAATTTTTTTTTGTTTTTTTTAATTTTTTTTAAATGCAAATAGAATTTTATTTTAACGTACTTACCTATGTAATACATTCAATATAACACATTAAAATAAAATTAATACTATATTTGCTTTACTTTAACATAAAATTACATTATTCAAAATCCAACTGTGGCCACTGATATTTTTGGCCACGAATTTAGTATTAAAGGGTATCACTTGTAATATGTTTTCGAATGCCGCTTTTACGTTTTCAAAAATTGTACCTCCATTTCTCATCTGATATTTCACCAACCATCGACACGGATGGTCATGATTTCCAAATTCTGTTCTATGGCTACAATATGGAATTCATTCGGACACAGGGCTTTGAAAATTCTTTCCGTAGCTTTTACATTTGGGTTTATGCAACAATTCACAACATACACGTCCCGTGGATTCAGTTTTATGTTGTTAGCATCAAATGTTACGTCCTTTTTCTCCAGAGTGGCAGGTTGGTGTAATAAGCGAGACACAGGTAGAAAAAAAATTTGATTTTTATCAATAAACAACTATTGCTTTTTATGATGTAGTATCAAAGTATAACATTTTTGTTTACTACGCTTTTAAAGAAAATAGAATTTTCCCAAAACCTAAACTAATAAAAAATCACTTTAAATTGGATATTTTATTTAAAAAAACGGGGAAATTTCAAAATGAAATATCAAAAGCGTTCATGAGAGCTTTGGTCACTACGCGTGACGCGTGTGTTGGCGAACACATTGGAAATTGCAGYTGGAACTGCTGCTCCTGTATCTGCCTGGAATTCTTGAAGGGTCATAGGCCCGTAACCGAATGTATTTGGAAATCTTGCTAGGACTTCTTGTCTGCATTGTTCATTGGAATCATTCATGATACAGCTATCTGTATGCCCCATTATTTTCGTAAGTATGGGATCATCACTTGTCTTTGATAATACCAGCTCTAAAACACTCCGTTGTTTTTTGCTGASGTTTATTTCACATTCGGATATGGTCATTTCTGCAGGGCTTTCTTCAAACCAGTCATCTTTGGGTGGAGTGTCCATTTGTATAATACGTACAACCATTTACGATTATTTTCTTCAGAGGGGCAGGTTGGGATAATAAACGAGACACACAGTTAGAAATAACCACAATAATTTATCAGTGTATAAATAATTAGTGTATAAACAATTAATCAGAGTTACAAAGGACTCAATAATGTTACCGAGACGTATTAGGCTATTCTCTAAAAATCTACTACAGTCTATAAGTTGGTGTATTCCATAGCTAATAGAGCTCAGAGCTTTAATTTTTTAAATTAAATTTTTTAAAGTCCTTATGGAATCGTATCAAAATTGGTATTCTTTAAGCGTCTATGTAAACTGTAGCGCTGTAATTACTCTAAAGTCTGTTTTTTTATTAAGTGGAAATGTCAAAGAGTCTAACAAATTTATTCATGGTAATTTTAATAAAGGAAGTTGGAAGTTCCAGTTTTTAATTTATGGTGCTATTCTGTAAAAAAAAATACGTGCTATAGCGCTATAACTCTTTAAGCTATCGGCTATAAGTAAAAATCGAATTCTCTAAGGAAATATTTCTCTATACTTAAAATTCTATAAGCTTAAAGTCTCTATAAAGTTATGGCGAGAAATTTGCTGACCGTAAAGACTTATAGTCTCTATAACGATATATTGTCATAGTAACAAAGTCACTCCTCAATAATTTATTATAAGTACTTCTCTCCGTATTTCGCCAGTGATGCTAATTTTTGTTCTCTTGTAATTATTGGTATCGTGTAAAGTTAATAATAAGTACATAGTTCAGTGATGGATCGTAATAATATTGCACTAATTGCATTATATTTATTATTAAATGAAGAAAAAAGAAGGTAATGTTGTGGACAATAATGAGCTTCTTACTACAAAATCTTTAATAAAAAGAGTGTCTATTTAGAAAAAAGTTATTTTGTAAAAGGTACAAGCAGGTTTTATGAAAATCGGTAATAAATTTTTGTG
>NW_025400984.1:2287846-2289865 GCF_015345945.1 Tribolium madens | reverse complement strand
GTTCAGTGATGGATCGCAACAATTTTCCACTAATTGCAATATATTTATTGTTAAATGAAGAAGAAAGAAGGTTGTGGACAAAAATGAGCTTACTACAAAAACTTTAATAAAAATGAGTGTCTATTCAGAAAAAGTGATTTTCAAAAGATTCAAGCAGCTTTTATGAAAATCGGCAATAAATGTTGTGTAATTTATTCAAATGAGCTCAAAGTTGATGCATTATCAAAATTCTTCTTCGGCGTTAGTTTCAAAATTGTTACTTTATTWTCAACTTTTCTACTTCTTCAAACACAGTGTAACCAGACCTACTAATTTAATTGCGTTCTTTCTCTTTGATGTTTATGTTGTATTCTCATCAATTTSTTACTAAAAATTAGAGAATGTTTAGCAAACCTGCATTACAAATTGCGTCTAAATTTTAGCGGTGATCTTTTTCTGACTTCTGCTTGCACACTTTTCGTTTKCAAATTTCCAAAAACTGTCCGCAGTACCCAATTTGTCYCCGTTTTGGTGTTTTTATTTCTAAATTTTCTAAGACGATTTTTTTGGTAACGTTTGATGACATTTTTTTAATTATATCAAAAACTGGAACTGCCGACTTCCTATTTTAAAATTACCATGAATGAATTTATTAGGGACTGTTTGACATTTCCATTTAATAAAAAAACAGACTTTAAGGTGATTACAGTGCTATAACTCGAATGTTTACATAGACGCTTAGAGAATACCAATTTTGATACGATTCTATAAGGACTTTAAAAAAATTATATACAGACACTTATAGACTTATAAAGTTTTACTTAATTAATCTACAGTCCTCACAGGCGCAAGGACAAGACATAACAATATAATAAATAACGCTAGACTATAATAATTACTCAGAAACAAGATCTCTATTGGACAGTGATTAACTTACGTCAGTTACACAAGCAAATGAAAATATGAATTTAATAAAACTTTGAAAACTTTAAAAAATYACTCTAATAAACTGCAAACTTTAATTATAAAAATTGGCATTATATTAGAACTTAGCATCAACTTCCATAGTCCTTAGAGGTACAGGTAGCATAAGATGAGATGTTTTAGGAGGAGGTCGATCATCTTATTCGGATTAKGCCCACATGTGTTAATAAGTGTATAACACGCCAAGAAAGCTCAACCCAATATTAATTTTTCTCGTGTTCTGATTATTAAATTATTAACTTTGATCGTTTATTTATCTCACCCTATTAAGTCGGTACGTATAAAAAAATATTGCGATATATTCAAAAATASTGGATGTTCTGTTTCTATGTCACTTAGTATAATTTATTTTCTTTAAAATATATCTAATTGCAATTTTTATTTGAAAAGATGAGTTAAAATTATACGTTTAAACATTTTGAAATAAGTGTATCTTTGCAATATTTGACAACGCTACCGTGATAGATTTTCTTCTATAGGCAAATGCATTATCCCACTTGTTCTATAGTATTGAAATTCAATATGAAGACGCGAAATTGATTTAAAAGCAACCCAAATAATAAAAACARACAAAACTTTAAAATGTATTGCACTTATTCATGATGAAAACCGAGTTAAAAGCAGTGAATATTCGAAACTATTTCACAAAGAAGAAATTTGTACTAAAAATAAATTCCTGTAATTGAAAACGCGAAGCGGTGGCACTTTCGCGATCGTTTTTATGTCGTCTTTATCAAGAGATAGCGATGTTCATAAATCATTAAGATTTGCATTAAACTAACTGCGAATATTCGAGTGACACTGACAACGACCTTATATAACTTACACGTACATCCGAATCACCTGTCAAGAGTTTTGTAACAGCGCAGTGGGTTTTCTTATATTCGTTGAGACGAGATGGTGTACAATTTGCATGTAGTGTAAGAGTATCTAGTTCTTGTTATTATAGATGTTCCATAAACAACATCAAAAGAGCTCTTCTTTTTATTAAACAAAGAATAAACACATTTAATTACCTAGACATGTTCGTAAGGTTTTAACAAGGGTTTTAATGAA
>NW_025400984.1:2284358-2285581 GCF_015345945.1 Tribolium madens | reverse complement strand
GTATGGTCGACCGAATCTTATTTACCTGCAATAATCCCTAATACTTTCTTTTAGATAATTACTAATTACAATTAAAGAAAATTTTTCTCTTGTTACTAGTAAATATCAAATAATCAAAAATTATGTTAATTAGTAAACAAGAGTGATTACTGATTGTATTATTCATATTATTTGAATTTTTAATTGCGGTTTACTGTAAACCGKTATGCTTATACAGGATGTTCCGTGTAAACCCCACATTGAAGTATTGGGAGTTGGAATAATCGTATTTATTTGAAAATTGGTACATAGCCATAAACCAATAAGTCCTCCTAAATGAAAATATTTTCAAGATAGCGGCACTTCCGGTTATACCGGAAGTCGATCTCAACTTTCTTATTTTAAATGGAAAGGTATATTTTTTTCTGCGTTTTTGGATTAATCTGGTTATTTTAAAAGGGTTTTCGTCAGCTTTCCCTATACTTAAATTTAGCCGTTTTCGACATATTTGAAGTTCCCAAAAAAAATTTGGATCTTCACCTTCCACTTTAAAAATCGATAACGCTGCCATTTTTTAAGATTTTGAATTCGTTTTTTTTGGCGTTTGAAAGAGAAAGCTTAGATCTTTTTCTGGTGTTTTCAAATTTAAAAAACAAACATCCCAAAATTTTAAGGTTACTTTTGTAATAGGTAATTCAAATACTCATAACTCAGTTTTTTCAAATGAAATACGAAGAGAATTTAATTGTGCATTGATCTGTATTAACATTCTCTATACCTAAATTTAATAWTTTTTTCAAGTTATGGACTTTTTGATAAGACTACAGAAAATTTATTACTAGCCACACCCGTTTTCTCATAGTTTGCTATGGAAATCAAAAATGTCAAAATTTTCTCTAAACTTGGCAAAGTTACACTCTCCATAAGTACAAAAAAAAATAATTAARTCTAAGTTTGAGTAGCTTTGACTCTCCATATTTTGGCACTATTTGTCAAATAATAAGTCACTGTCGACGTTTATTGAGAAACAATTTTGACATTTTTTATTTCCATGGCAAACTATACGAAAACGGATGTGGCTAGTAATAGATTTTCGGCAGTCTTAACAAAAAGTTACCTTAACTTAAAAATTATTAAATTCAGGTATAGGGAATGTCAATACAGATCGATGCTCTCTTCCATTTAGTAAAATATAAATTGGGGTATTTCATTTGGAAAATTTGAGTTATGGGTATTTAAATTAT
>NW_025400984.1:2282123-2284258 GCF_015345945.1 Tribolium madens | reverse complement strand
CCTCCAGAGGTATTGAAACTTTTAATTGGTCGCTTCTTAATCTCGCGAAACTTTCGTTGTAAATAATAAATACGAAACAGGTGACGGCACCGCCACATATTACAAGTGACAAAATGTTCCCTTGAGAAGGGCCTTAGGATAGACGTCGTAGATCTCGCAGCCGCACTGCTCGGCAGCTTTATGATGCGGTACGGTTTACGTATGGCCAATCCCGTTTAGAGCCTCTCTAGATTTAATAGTGACTGAATTAATGCTTATATTATTCATGGTCTTGCCGTCACCGAATGTATAACGCCTACCATGAATGCCGAGCACCCGAAACATCGTTAATGGTGTGCGAGGGGAGGCTGGGGCACTTGAGCTAATTTATCCCAWAGTGGAATGTAAAAGTACGTATGGGTATCACCATTATGAAAACTAAATGCAAATTTTAAGGCTGAGTTAAAGGGTTTTTGTCATACAAAAGTTAAAAATTATTTAAATAAGCAGAATATGCAGGGTTCGGTAATTGAATTGTTGCAAAGTATAAATCTGCAATATCTCCAATGAAGAAGAAATATACAGGCTGTCCCAGAGCTCCGTATTTCTTTGATTACTCTGACTGCAAAGAAGATGGCGAAATGTATTTTTTTTTTGGACGATAGACATTCATTTTTTCTATGATCCATAAATATTTTCTCCTATAGGGTGGCACAACAAAATCATATTTTTTCTTATGGAACACTCGGTATATTATGCGCTTATTTAAAAGAGTTTTCATATTAGGTTATATGGATCTATCATGGACAGTTTATCACTTATGGGAAATTTTATGAAAAAAAGTACCATTTTTAAAAAATCGCAGCGGCTTTGGTAGAAAGAAAAAGTGAATAAAATCTATTGCAACAACTTTTACTGAGTTTGGTCCTAAATTATTATGGTTGAAATTCGATCAATCTTTTGCCACTACTGAGTGTTGACATTCGCAAAATATTAAGTAACTTGTGTTTTTTTTCAAATGAAACACCCTGTATGTTATTACTTTATTGTGTAGAGCTTTTAACAACAACAACAAAAAACTAGGATTTGGAGGTCTAAACCTTAGGTACCTGTTTTATTGTACACCTTTTTAAACCTAGAAAATTTTAAATTATTTTATTTAGCCTTAAAAATCAAGTAGGTTTGCGTTACTTCCTCATCTAAAAAAGTTGAATAGTTGCGTTTAAAGTTGCGTTACGTAATAAGTGACACTTTATTTCCTCGTTTTTGACTAATAATCTAGTACTTTATTCACTCGAGAATTAAATAAATAAAATACCGATTTTATTGAGTCTGAATATTTTGAGGTTTTTTTTCACATATACAAACTTTTTGATACCGATCTTTAGATTGGCAAATTTATCATTTATTTATGTTATTATAAATTTATTCTGTTTTGTATGATCTTTGGAATAAACATTGTTAATCCCTAAAATGAATATGCCCTTGRCCCCCTTTTATTCGCCTGGCATATCTACATTTTTGGGTAAAGTAGTTGTTTATTTGCAATTATRAAGTAGTAATCAGTTACGTTGTTTGCAAACAGTTGAAAAGTATGACATTTTAACAATTGATATGAATTTTTYGGGATGGGAAGTAATCATTTTCCAACTCATGTTTTTTAAATTTTGTGCTGCTTGTTCAATAACTTCACTRGTTCAAGAAAAGTACATTCTATTTCACTATCACTATTAATATAGGACATTTTTCAACAGATATACCCAGAGAACACAAACGACGTGACGTTACTTTGACTTAATATGTCTTTTGACAAAACAATATTATGTTTATTGCCTACTTGATAAATACGTAAAATGCAATTTTAAATTTTAATAAATTACTTACTGGTTTTCTGTTGTGAATAAAATAGTATTTAGACCTTGATGGTCGTTGCTTCATCGCACCTCGGCTTAGCTTTCGCCTTGGTAATGAAGCACCTTCTACCTCGGTATGTAATTTACTTTAATTTAATACAAAAATAACTATTTTTAATAGCATTACATTTTATTAATAAAAGTTACATGTGTGTACAAGAGAATTTTTTTCTAATGTAAGCAGAAGCTTATGTGTAGATAACAGTAGCTATATAAAAGTTGAAAAAACTTGCAAAATGATCG
>NW_025400984.1:2276607-2278558 GCF_015345945.1 Tribolium madens | reverse complement strand
AGATTTAACCTTTCTTTCTTATCTGCCCAATTTCAAAATAATTAAAAATAATAGAGCTATCGGTTTTTGGAGAGAAAAATGCAAATTAAAAGATTTTCAAAAAAGTCTAAATACTTCAAAAACGGTCAAATTTAGGTATAGGAAAGTGTGTTAAAAACTCTCTCAAAATCATTTGAGTAATCCAAAAACCGAATAAAAAACACAATTTCTATTGAACATAACAAAGTCGATACGCATTTCCGGTGTAACCGGAAGTGCTGCTATCTTGAAAATATTTTCATTAAGTAGAATCTAAATGATTATAGCTATAGTCGAAATGTTATATAAATATCACTGTTAGAACTCTCAATACTTCTAATAAGTAAATTATAAAATACTTCTAAGTATTGTAAAAGATTTGATAACATCTAAAGTATAATCATTAAGTTTGCTATAGACGGGAAAAGAAATGTCAAATACAAGAAAAAAACATCCAAGACGTTAGCTGTTTATAATAAAAAAATTTCATTTATTCCTTCTCTTGAGGTGTATATACTACCAAAATGTCAAGTTCGTACGATCATCTCTTTGGATGCTCTACTTTTTCTGGCGATCAGTGTATTATTTGTCATTTTTATAATTAATTAATAATGTTCCTCTATCAAAGTAAGTATCTACATTAGATGAAAAACAATATCTTAGAGTATTACATGAAAATAACGTCCTAGATGGGATTTTTAATTTTGATGTTGATAAGGTGTATCCGCAGAACGATCTTTGCCAATTACTGGATTTTTCCTGATATATAAAAAAATATTTTTAATAAAATAATAAACCAATCGGGTTTATTTAAATAATAACGCTCTCGGCCCTCGGGTGACGCACCATCGACCTCAAGTGTTATTTTTTTCAATAACATCTTTGGTTCYTTGATTACTGCTATTAAATATTWGATACCTATTACTTTTTCAGTTCTTSTCTTGAATTATTAATGCATTTTTTCTACTCCCACATCTAAAACACGGATTATCGTATATCTTTCCATCACGCTAAGTGATCTTTTATATACATCTTGACAAGTCGTGACTAATATGCGTATTAGTTCCGTTGCTAATAGCAACTGTCGTATTAGTCACAGACTGAAGTTAGCTTTCTGTTATTTAATTTAATTTTTAATTGAAATAAATTTTTTTGTGGTGGTCGTAGAAAAAGTATASTATGTAACACGTGTATAAACATCTTTAGATATGTGTATTATTAAACACTCGCTTCGTTCGTTCCTAACTCATGTSTAAAGTGGCGTTTATAGCACTGTTACTATTATCTACAATCATTAAATAATACATTTGTTATTTACGTAACTATAGGTATGTACATTATGCTACTCATAATTCACACTTATCATAAATCACAAATTTGTCATTACACATTAATAATCCTATAATTTTTTTAAGTAGAAAGTGTTTTATTCAAAAASATCGTAGATAAAACGTCKCATTCTACTCACATAAAATGCCTATTATTCATTCATGGGATTAAAAAATTCGTTACGACTCGTTTTTTAAATTCACCRTCTTGAATAATGGCCACCATTATATACGTATATGCTTGTTGAATAATATACTATTACGTTTAATATTAAACGTACACCTACCTCCATAGTTCCACATGTTTGTAGACAATCAAATCATGGTCGAGTAACTAAGATCACATAGTTGTGTCAACTACAGTTTAATTACAAGTCCTTTTTAATTAATTATTATATTTACTTGTCACATACAACTCAATAGTCAAGTATTTCTCTTCAAAGTTTATTTGAAACATGTGAAATAAACACATGTTGATATGTTTCCATAATTCAGATATTTATTAATCAAATTCTAGTTTTAATCCAATATTTAATTAAAATAATAGCACAAACGCCTTCAGGTATAGTGCTTTTACAATAGTAATAAATTTAATAATTAATTTA
>NW_025400984.1:2271750-2274162 GCF_015345945.1 Tribolium madens | reverse complement strand
AAAAACAAAGAGCAAACAAAATTTGTGGCTATGGAGACAAGCTGCTACCAATTTTTTCACCAAAATTTTGACTTGGTAATTTCCATTAATAAAAAACAGACTTTAGTTCTAATTGATTTAAAAAAAAATGATAGTATAAAGGATAGGGGATTAAATACAGTTTGATTTAATGCTTTGATATTGTACAAAATTTATAACGTATAGCTRGAGACCTTAAAAAAAATCAATTAACTGGAACTGGAGGGTAGTTTTGGAAACAACATCCAAAAACATTGGAAAACATAATGATGTAATGAATACACTGCATGTAGAACGTCATTTCCAATCTATTACTATTGCATTAAATTTTAAATGCCTTTGCAAAGAATCGTACAAAGCAACACTTTCATCAATAAACAACTTCTAACTCGTAGATATTGAACCTAACGTCAAAAAATTGACGTTCTGTTATCGCGATATAAACGTGGTGAGGAGTTGACGCACCGGTCAACCCCCGTGATTTTCCCATACATGATAAAATTCTTAGATTTTTTCTGGGGTATTTGTGAAAATAGAATAATTATAAAGTTGATAGGTTTTAAATGATTAACATTTTAATATTGAAAATCTGAAACTTGGAATAATTTTAAGGGGGGGGGGGTTGTGGTAATTGGTGATCATGCCAGAATTTGTTGATAAAAGAAATAGGTCCGCAATGACATTTATGACGTAGGTACCTTATTGACCTTATTGTCAATGCATTAGCAGCACATCATCCCAAACTTGGCCATAAATTACCAAAATTTCAAATTTTTAATATTGAAATGTCAATTACTCAAAATAAAATCTAACAAATTCTACATTATTTAATTTTTACAATTACCATTAAAAAATCAAGAAATTTTTTCTTGTAGAATTTTTTTTTTCTAAATTTGGTTTTAAGGGTGTCACTGATGCTAAAAATTTTAACAATATTAAAGCACCAAATTGAAGTCTATTTATATTCCTCTATGATTGCATTAGCAAATAATTTTTTTTACTTAATCAAACTTGAGACACCCTGTATATTATTCAAGACTTATTTACAAGGATCGTTAGAACTAGTCTTAGTGGAAGCGTAAAAAATAATAACGCAACGTGTATAGAAAACCTTCTTTTTCTTTGGTTTCATGTCTTTTCATAAAAGTTATCCGCTTTGCTTGAAGTTTCCCTTCCTGTTTATTTCGGCCAAAGTCGCAAAAAACGTAATCGGTCTAGCGTTTGAATAATTGAAAAAACGACTCACGGTTGGTGAAACAGAGCATCCACAATCCCGAAATTGTGAGTTTGGACAAATAATCTTTCTCTCCGGTTCCATTGTACGAGGGATTATTCATCTTCTCTTCGGTGTGTAGCCACTGATTAGTAAACATGGCAACAATGACAACAAGAAGTGATACAGTGGCGGTCAGAGGCGTCAACACCCATAAACATGATAGAGTGGCCTCTATGGGTCCGAGAGGATTGCCGCCATCAGTGTCGGATGCGGATGGTGCCGCATTTCTAGGCAGCGCCCTCTGCATTCTCTTTACGGAGATTTCTCACCACCGTCTGAAAAAATAACTAAGTGTTAGAGAAACTCATATAAATTTGCTACAATTTTTCATTTATTTTTAAATATATTTAAATTTCTACAAACACAAGAATTATATTCATGTCTAATGTCCTGTTTAAGTAAACAATGTTACATATTATGTTTCCGKMGTAAACATGTTTGCTACACTAAAAAATTGCAATAAAATTGCGTACTTGAAGAAAATTCTTTTATTTTTTGCCCTTYATTCAATTGAATTTGTTTGCGTTTTCAATTGCATGTATATGTATGTTTCCTACATTCGGCTTACTGAATAAATGCACTACTCTCAAGTTGGAAAGCCAAACAATGCAATTTAAATTTAAGRTCAAATACRTACACTAAACAGGCATTTTATTTTAAAATACTTGCAATATAAATTTTGGTTATAATGTACCGTATTTAACATAAAATTTTTCTTCTATACTTCTATAGTATATTTAAGTTTTAAGAAACTTAAAAATCAAATTGACAGTTTTCTTTCTGCTAAGAAGAATGTCCTAAAATCTAATTTTGCACTTTGAGATTTTGTGGATATTGTATTTTGGTCAGGCTCATAGTTTTTTTCTGAATCACCTTTTATATCGTTCTCTTGTAAGGTTTTCGTTTTTGTCAAGTTACTTGATGGGATTTAAAGGATTTTGTTCAGGCCGGCGTCCGATTAAACTGCAACTAGTTTATCGGACCCTTTAAAAGCGATCATTTGTTTTGGTAGAGTCCTTTTCCTAGATAAAGTGTTGTGGTGACAACCGCGCCGACATTGATAAGGGCATTCCTGTTTGAATTTCGTCTTATAGTCGGAAAAATTGTCGAAAAGTTGA
>NW_025400984.1:2267449-2270490 GCF_015345945.1 Tribolium madens | reverse complement strand
TTTTTTCGAAAACGGTACAAAAATAACACAAAAGATATCTTTTGAAGAAAATTTGCCAATAAATCCGAATCTGTCACAAAACTTAAAAAACTATTTCCAAAGCAAAATTTTACGCCTTAACTAGATTGAACKCATCACAGAACCTCCGCTCCCTAATCAAGGTACATCATTTTTGATTGATTTGGATTCAGCGMCAAAAAAATTTTCGTGGATAAAGTAATCTTTTATCGTCTAGTGAAATAAAGTAATTTTTATCTAGTGTTTATATTTTATCAATTAGTTTCGCTAGATAAAGTAGAGTTTAATAGTCTTATGAAATAAAGTGATTTTTATCTACTGTTTATATTCAAGAAATTCTGGTAGGTAAGTACAAAATAAGACGATATATTATACAAGACGATAAAGATTGTTTATCTACTCGTGAAAAAAGTCCACTTGTGACTTCGTCACTCGTTACTGCGGCTGAAAATTGACTCACGTGACAGCCACGTGTTAAAATTATTAAATTTAGGTCTAACAATAGGTCTAATAGACCTATTATTCAATAGATCTTGAATCAGTATAGTATCACATTCGCGATTATGGCTATTATTCACTCAGAGGATTTGCACCACTTATTTAGAGCTCGTGGGCCCAACCATCATCTTCGTGAATAATATCTGTTTTTATCGTGGTAATATGCTGTTATACAGGGGGTACCGTTTCTATTCTTACAAATTTAAACAGGAAATAGAATATTCAATTTTAACACAAAAGTTTCCTGTATATATATATATCAAAAAATGCTACTCAAGGGAACTACACCCTCTCAAAGGGGTGCGTTTTTTAATGGGTTTTTCAATATTTTTGAAATCATTTTAGAAAAATCACAAAATTTGGTACTGATGATAACCTCATACACCTAAACGAATTCAAAGATAAACTGTTGAAATTTTTAATCAGGGCCTTCTTAAATTGGGTAGGTTTAGGGTAAAAAGTACTGTAACTATTTCGGCTGCAGTTTCTTGCCACTTTCAGCAACAAAATTCTAAATGTTATTGTTTTTCATAAAAAAAGTCTTTTGCGTTTTTCCGATACAGCTTACCGATTATGAGTAAAATCAGTTTTAAAATTTATGTTACAGACTATAAACAGCATAGAAATTAAAAAATTAGGACGCCCCTGATAAAAAATTTCGGCATTTCATTTTGGAATTCGTTTAGGTGTATAAAGGTTATCAGCTRTACCAAATTTTGTAATTTTCTTTATTTTAAAATATTGAAAAAAAAACATTTAAAAAACGCACCTCTCTTTAGGGGGTGTAGCTCCGTTACGTAGCATTTTTCGAAACATGTTTATAGGAAACTTTTGTCTTAAAATTGAATATTTGATCAGCTATTTAAATTTGTAACAATAAAAACGGAACACCCTGTATAACAACAAAAATATTTATTTGATAGTTTTTACCTATAATTGATTTTACTTTTTAGACCTGTGAAGTTTTGTCGTAAGCAAACAGGAAGAATCAGAAGGACAAGTCGAGAAATACAAGAATGCTGTAATCACTRCATAAACATAGTGCCTACAAAATTTATAGTGCGCYCAAAAATCTTTTACAAGGCTAAACTTACTATCTACGTAGCAATATAATCGAAAAATAACTTACGCCAAGATAAAGTTTCAAAAATTTAAATTACATGAATTATTTAAAATTATTMAATTTTTGGTGAATAAAGCTTGTCTGAAAGCATGTCCACGACGCTRCACTAAAGCGTTTGATTTTGTCCTGCTTGTCATCTATCCACTTACCTACTTTTGCAACACTGCAGCCAACTTAAACCTATGTAAATTGTTGGGAAACTTAGTTTGGGACTTTAGCATGTTAAGTCCTTTAACTCAATTAATAGCCAGCACATTCTATTCCAAAAGTTGGGACAATGGCGTAAAAAAACATCACCTTTAGTATTACGAAAATTCATTACTTAAATATTTCTGAAATAAGCCTATTTCATTTTTGCATTTAATCAAAGTAATCTTCTGCAAAGCTCAAAAATGCATCTTTATTTGGTTTTATCTTATAAATCGTAAACTTTGTAATGACTGTTGTTTTGAGAGATAATAGTTTGTGGTAGTTTGTGACATATGAATTATGAAAGAAAACTTGGTAAATCTTTCTTAGACTTTGATAAATAATTGCATATTCGAGGATTGCAGAAAAGTTTGTATGTACACACAAGTTGCAGCATATTTACAAGTGAACAATATAAGACATTAGTATGGCACAGCACCGCAGACAATGTTACGTGTTCTGGTTGTAGATTAAATGTAATTTTCAGTTTTCACCTTGTCTAAAACCTTGTTTAGCAAACAATTACATTTTGTTTAGTTATAAAGTCAGCGTTAAATTATAAAAAGCAAGAGCTGTAAGTGGCTTGTTCCAAGTGCACAGTCTAATAACAGAGTATTACAAATTCTGTTTGTTTATCCACGTTATTTCTCTAATAAGCTCCGTGGACTTCCAGTATCAGCAGTCACAACATAATTGTCTCAAAACTCTAACCAATTACGTTTAAAACATTATTTATCTCTCCCGTTATTCGTTCAGTTAAATTAAAACAATAAAATCCTCGTAAACACCCCCCAGATGTGTAATTGGGAAATTGCCCATGTAATTACCCCGAATCGTAATTTTCAAACTTTCGGAAACCTTTGTAATTATTCAGATTTTATTGTAATCGAAAACCGTCTTTGGTTATTTACATTTCGTGAAATTCCTTCTTTGTAATTGTTATTGCTTTGAGGCGACTTTAGGAATTCGAAAAGACGCCAAATGAAAAGTTTTCTGAAAAATTCTTACAAGTGCGCTAAATGCAAGTCGACGGCATCTTTATTGGGTGCATGTCTTACAACACAACAGCACAATCGAGCTTTCACGTCTTTGAAAATTTGCTCGCTGAATACGAATGGAGAAGCGTTGGTGAGCTATTAATTATGGCTTGTTCGAAATTTCTGATCGACTTGTTTACAACCAAAGTTTTATTATAAGAGCGTAAAATCCATAT
>NW_025400984.1:2261918-2263629 GCF_015345945.1 Tribolium madens | reverse complement strand
ATTAGAATTTGATATATGAAAATAATTAATTTAACGTGCCATTATTTATAAAAAAAAATAGTTAAATTGAACTGAAATATTGATAATATAATTATCATTTCTCCAAGTATGTCTAAAAATATCATTAAATAAAATTTGAGTTTCATTTTGTGGATTTTAAGTTTTATTTTTCTTATGTGACATTTTATACAGGGTGTCCCAGCGAATTGCAAAAGTTTATTAGTGACCCTTAAATGGTAAAATTAAAAAAAATTGTATAGGACAATGATAGATACTAATATAGTCCAATGCCTAAAATTATTTTCAACTAYACAGCGTGTCTCAAAAATAAGTTACAATACAAAYTTGTGTTTTTTTTAAATAAAACACCATATGTTTCTTAGCGTTTTTGTATGTTGATTTTTATGACAGTGTTTTTAAGCTAAACTTTTATTGGTCGATTTTGCTTAGTTTTGAAAATAAGACATTTTTTTTGACAAAAATACACTTTTTAAAAATTTATTACACAAACACTAAGACATCACGAAATTTTTTATCTACTACCGCAAAGAATAAAGTACAAGCTATAAGGTTGTAACATTTTTTTAGTGTGTTCCATTTGCAAAGATAAAAAAATGAAGGCGTTTGTTAAAAGTTCAGTAACTTGTTTGCATTTGTTGTTTTTGCATTTAAAAGATTTTTAAATTGTCTTTCTAAAATTATTTACTTTTAGGTGTTTATAATCAATAACTAAAAAGATATTTAACGTTAAACAATAAAATAAAATAATTAATATTGTTTCAGTAGCTAAAAAGTGCACAGTTGCATAAGAGATGGAAGAAATATCTCTTCTTAATAATCACCTTTGTTTTAAACTGAATTCATTATTCTTTATTTTTACAATAAAATAATTTTAGTATTTATAACGACTTCTACACTTTCTGGATAAATCAACAGGTAAGTGATCCTTGATAGAATTATTATGGTTGCCAAAGTATCAACAATGCTTAGATAGGCATTGTTGCTACAATTAACATCTTTTCATTTATCAATTCTAGACATTAAAACTTTATATTTTTAGATAGACAAAATAAGGTGTTCCATTAAGTTTTTAACTTTTAACAAACTTCTTTATAAATGCAAAACACTWAAAAATTGCTACAGCTTTAAATTCTGTAATATCTTCTTTGYAGAAGTAGTTTCTGTGTAATGAATTTTTAAAAAGTGAATGTTTTCGTCAAAAAAAAACGTCTTATTTCTAAAACTAAGCGAAATCGACTAATAAAAGTTTAGTGTAAAAAGATTGTTTTATTTAAAAATTATTACATTWAAAAAACACAMGTTTACATCTTGGGACATGCTGTATAGTTGAAAATAATTTTAGGTGATGCACTAGATTAGTATCTATCAATATCCTATACAATTTTGTTTTAATTTTACCATTTAAAGGTGGACTTTTTAAATGGACTTTTTCAACTCGCTGGGACACCTGTATATCCTAGTTTCTACAAAACTTCTTTTCGAACACATTTGTCATTCGGCAAGCTTTAGCTGGTATACTCTGTATAAAGCAAAAACGGATTTCCGRTGTACACAAGATAAATATTTTGTTATTAAATTTCGCCTTCGCTTAGGTAAATTGATCTATGATGAGATTTTGTCTTTTTTTCAGTTAATATTACGGATACAAGGAGACATATAGAACCGGATATGCAAACAGCAAACTGAACCC
>NW_025400984.1:2259714-2261818 GCF_015345945.1 Tribolium madens | reverse complement strand
AAATAATACACACACAATATTTGCCAACCCATTATTTTTAATTAAAATTAAAAATATTATACAGGGTGTTTCACACAACTTTACGAGGCTTGCATCTAATGTACGCACCCAAATATACAAAATTCACAAAACACTAGATAGGTACAGAAAATATACATTTAATTATTTAATTTTTGGAAACCCATGACAGTAGTTGTCAAACTAATCACTGTTTCACTAATAGTCATAAACTGCAGATTTTCAGAAACAATTATCATTTATTCTATCAAGAGATGGCATAATTATGATTCTATTTTAACTATCTTAATCACTAACTAACTAAAAATGTTTTAAAGGGCGAACAAACTAGAAAAGATTATTCAATTTTTCAAAATTTTTAATCGAGTTTGTATCGGAATATGTATTATTGATTGCATTTTAGAGGCGCTGGCCTCGTAAAATTATGTGAAACACCCTGTATTCTCAGTTTATAAATGACCAGATTCGTACAATCTGATTAAAAAAAAAAATAAAGTTTTAAAAGCAAGACCAATTCATCAATTTCAAATATCACATTTCAATGCAAGACCAAAACTTCATAACTTTTAAACATTATTTCCTTACCATTGTAAGGAACATAAAGGCACTTGTGAGATGAATGTACCTACGACAAAAATATGAAAATTGGCACTAATATGACACTACATACCTACCTTTCCAACTTTCGTAACACCCCCCATATTTACTCGACCAATATACAAAGTTTCTCCAGAAGCTGTTTTTCCAGCAGGGATTGCTCCTGCTGGTACTTGTCCATCTCTTGACGGCAACCAACACATTTTTTTTTCGCATAAAATCTAAATTAATCAAGGTTAACACAAGAAGGCAACAATTTTAAAATTACCTTGAAATCATTAACTTTTATTTCACGTCCATCATAACTGACATATGCTTCTCGTCTTCTAGGAATAATTTTACATGGCAGTTCATCACGCTGATAGTAGCTTAAACCGGCAAAAATATCACTTCCGTCCAAATCGTTTCCGCATTTCACGGCATTGGGAGGAATGTTGAAATTAGAACAATGGACCCAATGAAAACCTAAAAAAAAATTTTTTTTTAACTTTAACCAGTGAAAGAAATTTGCATCAAACCTGACATGTTTAAATGTGTAGGATGTCTGTATAAGTATAATCTGGACTTTCTATTTATATACATACTGCCAACAATATGCCATGATATTTTATGATATGATATCCTAATGTTTGTGTGGATAAATTGATAACACAAAAAACGTATTTATGGTTATCTCTTTTCAACATTTYTAAACAGCCTTGTTGCTCTYTTGCTACGTATTTGCGTAAGGTCGGTAACACTATTTATCTCACTTTAACAAATGTGATTAAAGTAACGCAGGGCTTAGTGACGTACGTCAAATAATAGTCCGGTCAAATTAGTCATAAAAATAGTGGTCAAATAACGAAAATTCCGACAGAGCAAAATTTTGGTGGAGACCTTGGGTATATCATTAGAAATAAAGTGTCAAAAGCCCCCATCGATCCCATGTGTGCTAAAAAAGTTTTTCGGGGTCAAAGGTCAATATTTGACGTTTTTTAGATTTTTTTCGAAAACGGCAAGTTTTATCAAAAAAGTAGCCCAGACGAAAAATATAGATCTTAAAATTATCTACAAAATGGTCTTTATACTTTTTTTGCAAGAATCACCATTCCTGAGATATCGCGATTTTAAAAGTTGAAGGAGTAACGTTCTACATCATATGCACATACAGAGTGCGCCAGAACTCGCGCCCCAAAGACAAATGCCATGTAGGATAAGGTACCAGGAACATAAAAAAATTAAAAAAAAAATTCTATCTATAAAAATTTCGAAGTTATGAGAGTTTAAATTTTGCACTTTGACTCTTATTTATTTCTGTAGGATAAATAATTTTCCACGTTTTTTTGCTACAGGCTATTAGAAAAGGAAACAAAGAAGCTGTATCCTAAGTTGTAACTCTGTTTAATGTTATTTGTAGCTTTTATTGACAAAATTTTTGTACCTTTATCAAATAATTATAAAAAAACATATACAAGGTCATCAGTATTAATAAAAAAATGACAAATGT
>NW_025400984.1:2252237-2253744 GCF_015345945.1 Tribolium madens | reverse complement strand
CTATGTCATTCTCATTCTTTAAATGGCTCATCGTCAACAAACATTTTTATTATTTTATTGTTGACATGTTGTAATTTGAAATAATGCTACCTTTACGCTAATGTTTAAATTTTGTTATAAAATTACAGCCAATTTCTTGGTTTTTTAACGTAAGTCGTATACAGGTGCGCCAGAACTCGTGCCCCAGAGAAAATTTTCAAGTAAGGTAAGATACCAGGAAACAGGTATAAGTCAAAGTGCAAACTTTAAACCCTCATAACTTCGAAATTTTTATAGATAAAATTTTTTAAACATTTTTTCCGTGTTCCTGGTCTCTTACCTTATATGGCATTTTTCTTTGAAGCGCGAGTTCTGACKCACAGTGTATGTATATGTCGTAGGCTAATTGTAAATTTAGTTATTTTACAAAAAGTCGTTTTTTAAACGACTGAGCTAATTATTAATGAGTGAATATGTGCAGGGTTATTAGAATGCGACGAAAAATTTTAGGCGTATTATAAAAAGCCTAATAAATTTTCGCCTTACTGGACAATGATTTGTAATATTCTCCATTTAGAAAATAACTGGTTACATTCAGTCGCTTTGTAAAACACTGAAAAATACAGAGTGAGTCATATATAATAAAGATCCTAACCGATTTTCAGACGCAACCCAAAATACATTCTTAGATACCACTATGCGTTAATTAATGTTCTGTTTGAAATTTTTTAAAGATTTAAACATAGATACTTGTGATAGCTTTGACAATTTTTAGAACTTAGAATCCTACGGTGTACCTTTGACGGTACAGATTCAGCTACAGGATTTTGTGGCATTCCCCATTTGTCAAGATCATGTCAGTTTCTTCGACGTTTGAGTACATTTTGAATTCAAGGGAAAAAGAAAGTAGAATTTTTGACAATGTTAAATTTAATTAATGACATAACAATTACTTTGATTTGAATTTATTAAACTAAATTTATCAAACGCACAAAAAGCAATGTTGACTGTGAGAATGTACTTTGGGTTGAGTCTAAAAAACGGTCAGGGCCTTTATTATAAGTGAGTTAGCCTTATTATGTTATTATATTATTTTATAAAATACTAGTTCCTATTGTAGTTAAGCAGTCTATTAAAAAAACAAGGTTAAATGTTATAGTACGAGTATTTGTTTATCATTCTTCATCTCATGTACGAGTACTTACTAATTATATTTTATTAAAGAATAACAGTAGTTTTAAAATATTATCTAGCACGACGCGTATAAACAATAGTTTTTTTAGTTATTTTAGCTAGCCAGTTATAAGACATTTTCAAGATAAATAACAAATAAGACGTTTTGTAAAGAATATAAAAAAACCTATACTCAGTCTCATATTAGTGTKCATCGAAGTAGTCGTTGAAAGGAATCATTCTAAGGTGGCAACCATGCAAAAATTCAAACAATCTTAACCTCAATCTTTCCTACAAATTATTTTTTCAAATAAATGTGTACCCCAGATACTCCAGGTAGCAAAAAATAATTAAA
>NW_025400984.1:2214666-2252137 GCF_015345945.1 Tribolium madens | reverse complement strand
AAAATCACGGGGGTTGACCGGTGCGTCATCTGACGTTTCTCCTCACCACGTTTACATCGCGATGACAAAACGTCAATTTTTTTGACGTTAGGTTCAGTATCTACGAGTTAGAAGTTGTTTATTGATAAAAGTGTTCGATTCTTTGCAAAGGAATTTAAAATTTAATGTAATAGATTGGAAATGACGTTCTACATGCAGTTTCCAATGTTTTTGGATGTTGTAGGTATCTAAAACTCGAAATTTTTAGTGTACATTAGTATAAAACCGATTTTCTAAAGAATAGTGGCTAAGTTGAGAAGAAAACGGATGCAAAATCAGTATTTCATAAATAGAAATCATCATAAACATAAGGAGCGTGGACAAGTAATTTCTTACATTGAGTTTTTTTAAGGGTTTAAAACTATAGACGATCTTATACAATCTTCCAAGTAAGAAAAAAGAAAAAGTTGAAATTCGAGACGTCTACAAAACAAAGMTGCATCTTACATCCTTCGAAAACAAACAATAAACGTTAAAAAGCTTTGATGGGGACTAATTTTTATCGGTGACCCCTCATTATTTTAATTTTTTACACTAACACAAGTGTATTTATGCCTGATTTCATGGAAGTTACTTAATCGTAAGGAATTATTAAAAGAAACCAATAAGACGCAGAACAAAAGCAAGAAATSAAACAATAAACGAAAAATACTTGCAAATTATACCAAAAAGACTTTCAACGACGACAATAATTTTACTGTCAATGTTAAATTAACAAATTCACTCGAACATGACATTTACGTGGTGTAGTTGAAGTACATATGTAAATTAATGTTCAAGGCTACCATCCTTAGAGACCCTTTAATTGTTTCAGTTTACATCGTGATAGAATTTTTTATTTCACTTTTAAGTTGGTAATGAAAAAATGAAATTGATGACGCACCGGTCTACCCTCCTGAATTTTACTATATTAAACCGTTATACATTTTTATATTTTCTAAATAATAAAGTTTAAATTAGGCCAATTTATAAAACGCAAAACGATATGGTTAGCGCTATCTAGAGCAGGAAAAACATATCGCATATATTTTATTTTTTCTCTCTTTTATTCCCAATTGTTCCGATTTGTTCTCTTTTGTTTCGGATTGTTCCCGTTTGTTTTCATTTGTTCTCGTTTTACATGCAATCTTACTTCCAACTGAAGTTAGTGCCATATTTAGGGAATTTCTGGAAATACTTTTATATTTGAAAAAATCGGTTTTTGTTAGTTTTTTATTTACAGTAGAATTGAGATATTAGCCTCCATCATTCTAAAAGAAATAAGYAGGTTACTGATATTTCGATGTGTTGGCGGCACTGCAACTTTGAATGAAATTTGTATCTCTGCTAAGTAATAAATAGTTTAATAAAAAATAGATAAAAACCTTACTCCATTATAATGTTTTCGTTTATTAAATTACTTAACAAATTCACATCAAATTTACAATTGTTTAGTTACTAGTTAGTGACTAACTGCTACGTCTCATTACCGACGTCTTTTTCTTATTATTACTGACCGGATGAAACGTACCCAGGGAAACAAACGAAGTGAGAGTGAGTACTTAATTGTCACTTTCAAATTTTTTAAAAGTTAGAAAATAGCGTCGTCTGCGTTGATTGACAGTAATAAAGTCTGGGAAATGCCAAAAAATGGCCGTTGGGGGAGCGACGAGTCGGCGCTCCAATGGAATCTGTATATTTTGGTTTGAAACCTTGATATTTTTGTATACGAAAATTTACTTTTGTGTTTTATGGGTTGTATAATAATTTTTTTGTTGATTGCAATTTTTTCTAAGAACTAGACCAAAAACATCAAAAATTAGAATATTTTATACGCAAATATAATTTTATTTATTAAAAAAAAAAAGATTTATATTTGGGTTAGATAGTTATTTTTATTCTTTACAAATTTCTTAATTTTGATTAGCATGTAAAATTTGATCATATTGTGTGATACATCGTTGTAATCAGGAACAAAAAGACTTTTCAAAAATAGTATATGGTGTCCAAAGTTGAGTGTTGTTACTCTAACATCAAAAACGCCTCGGAAAATACGATGACAGATTTAGATTCCTTGTAAAAAAGGTGCCTTAAGAATGTTCTTTTTTTCCAATAATTCAAAAACTAAAAATAACACATTAATTTTTTTTTTCAGATAATTGTTCAGCATAAAAATGAGCAACTTTAAAAAAGTGCCTTAAAACGTTCTTTTTTTCCAATAATTCAAAAACTAAAAATGACACATCAATTTTTTTTTCAGATAAGTGTTCAGCATAAAAATGCGCAACTTTGCCCTAATTTAATCGACGTCGGATCTCTTATAATAACTGAGATCCGCAGTGGCGGCAACATAGGCAGTGCCTATGCCATGCAAAATTCAAAAAATGCAACAAAGAATACAAAATTGTAAAATTAAAAAAGAAACTGAACTTCATGTGCCTGATAAAAAGCTTAAAACTTTTCCAATATACTATTTCTTTTCACACGTGCAAACCAGGCTTGCCGAGGATGGGTATGCAAAATCAACACTACCTCCTCTTGTGTCCCACCTCCAAAATTACCTCATCAGCCGTTCATCAAGCCTATACTGTTTAGATCTGAGATTGCGGACACATTTTTTAAAAAAGATTTATCTTACATACAAGATTCTGCTCTATCTACTACAAATATTATTTTATATAAATATGTTCATATACATAATAATTTTAGAAAAAGTTGTGCATTAGATGAGGGGGGAGGGGTCAACACATCTTTGCGTGCCTACCCAGTTTTAATGATCACGAGCCGCCACTGGAGATCCCCATGGTGGAGCTCAAAAAACGGATACCCTGTATGTCCGGGAGTGAACGGGCAAGTCGGTTTTCAGTACTTATTATTCTTTTTCAAAAGCAACCAGCAATACACCCTAGGCAGGGTCCAAACTCAGTCTTTACCTGCGTTCAGGGGTTGGGTTAGTAAGGGTAATAAATTATAATAAAAGTAAAAGATCAGTTCGCTAATATTTTTATGCTTTGAGTTTGTGGAAGTTGCTCCAGAAATTTRTTAGAAAGCTAAATATTGTTTTGACTTTTGGATCTTAAAAAAAAATCTAATCATAATTATTCCTATCTACTTGATAGGTTGTACATATTTACTAATTAGAAAGCTCACAGGTTCCATTTTCAARGGAAATTAAATTTTTGTATGGAGTAACAAGACATAATTCCATAAATTAAAATTTTTACAATCGGAAAAATTACAAACTTATGCAATTCTGGACTCAAAATTTTAGACATCAAGATATGTCAGTTCAAAAATTATCAACGTAAGCCACGCTTTAGTGTCATTAGGATTGACGTTTGGATCTAAAACTTGAAAGATTTAGTTGAAATTTATTTTTGGCGTCGATTTCCTAATACATACAATAAAGCCAGCAGTTGCAGTACGTTTTTTATATAATTATTATTTTTTTATTTTGAATTCTTGTCATTTTTATTCAGCTGCCAGCATAAAAACTACAAAAATAAAAAAAAAAGTTTCACATAAAGTCAGTTTTACATTTTAAGGCAACCGAATGACAAATCGTCCAAAATTCCGTGTCCGTACATCTAAATATCAAATTTACAATGCGCACTATAAAATTCATATTCTTTGGAGGGGCATCTATGATTTTTTTTAGTTTAAAAGTGTCCTTGTTTTCCATTACAATTTTTTGACATTGACCACATTTATGGGTACCACTAACTAACATTTACAGTTATGTCTTATTAAAAAAAGATTGTGATAGGCCGAATCATTTTTTATGAAGTACAACGATAAATTAAAAAATAAAAACGATCTCTTCAATATTTTTTTTTCATAGTTGCCCCGTTAAAAAATTATTTGTTTGAGACTTGGGACTTGTGGCGAGCATTTGTTTAAAAGTAATATTTTTTTGTATACGCTCTRGAAACAAGCTGAGTCTTTGCTGGACCCAATAAAATAGTATGAAAATGGTTATATTAGGTACTCAATATCCAAAATATAGTTATTCAGAACGGATAAGTCAATTTAGTTACTATCGTGGCGAAATTTGTTTAATTAATAATAGGTGCAAATTTGTTGTACAATAAATTATTTTGTCTGATTATTGTTGCTYTTTATTAAAARTCTCATAGATAATAAATAATCTTAGATCCCCACAACACACATTTTTTTCGAAAAAAAATGGTRAGGTCTACTAAACTCGGGACATTCGATYGAAGTACAATTCCAACAAAATTCACTTGTTTTTTCATTTCACGTCAAATGTTTCTGCTTCTAGTTTTCTAATAATAATAACTGAAAATTATTATGCTAATTACATGATAAAGATGACCGTAATCCGTTATTTGCTTGGGTTGGTACAAGGGCAGGTATAGACCCTCGATCCTGACAGCGCCTCTAGTGGTAAAAGCAATGAACTAGAATGCATTTTTGGGCAAAATATATTTATTAATAATTTAAAAACAACAGTGTTTTATTACATGGTGTTTGTTGAATTTGTTAAGAACTAATATTTTGTAATAAATACCAAAACCCTAAAACGAATCTTTAGGTCTACCGTTAAATATCGTGATATTTACATCAATCACAATATCTCAAAAACTAAAGACTTTTTTAAAAAAAGGTCAACGTATCGGCCTATAGAATATTCTTTTAAATTATCTTACAAAAACCGAAATTGATTACTTGAAAAATGACTGAGTAAAGTTGCTTTCAAGTTCACCATTTATGCATTTTTGTTCTTTTTTTAAAAGCATTGAATTAAAAAAAAAATCTCAACGTATCGGCCTGTAGATTTAAAAAACCTTTATTTTGATGTATAATACATGAAATTCTGTTGCATATTAAGAGAGTAATTTTGTTTTCAATATACTAACGTCTCGAATCGTTGGTCGCGGACACCCTTAAAAGATGCAACCCTTTCAGGGGATGTAGCTTCTTTCATAATATTTTTCGATACATGTTTATGGGAAACTTTTATCTTAAAATTGAATATTCTATCACCTATTTACATTTGTAACAATAAAAATGAAACAGCCTGTAGATAAATTTTTGTTGGTTCCTGCAACCTTGTTTATAAAATCTGAATAAATGATTAACTAAAAATTGTAAGGAAACAACTATCAAAGAAATAAAATACGATTTATTTATCAAACTTTAATTTTTACCGAAATAATTACAAGTCTTAAATTAATCTAATTAGAACTGCTTTCGTGAGAAAATCGTCGGAACCCACGGTCTCGGTTTGGCTTCTTGTTCCTTTTTCTTCGCCCCTTGTGCTTCTAAAAGTTCCATCAACTTTTTCTGCTTCTCTCGAAATGCTTCAATCGGATCGTCATATTTACTATAATAAAGTAAAACCTCCCTAACATCATCAATATTATTATCCACTATAGTCTTGAGGAAAATCGATAAATCAACCAAAGACAGGTCTTCATCAGCTCCTTCCCACCGCTTGACTTTCAAGAGATTCTCTGGATGGAACTGTACACTATTCGGATTCCAGTCCACCACAATAACTTTACTCAAATCCCGGTTCAATTTGTCAAGACTTTTAACGTGATGCCCTCCTGTGAAATGCGTCGCGTCTCTGACTAGTTTGTAAGCGATGATGTTTTTGGGGTCCATGGCTTCAATGAGGGGAAAAACCGTCATTCCTTGCTCTGCTGTGTAGACAACGATTTCGTAATGCCCATGAAGAGACTCTAGGAAGTAATCCAAGCCTGGCCTCTTTTTGAACCGCCACCCAGTGTTGTAAGTCCAATCTGGGTGCACGAGAACATCTGTCAACTCCAATACTAGAGTATATTTAGGTTGTAAATAAGGGTACTGAAGGGGATCTGGAAGTAACTTGTCTCGAGAGGGCTCTTTGATTAATCTTCTGTAATTATCCAATTCTCTATACGTCCGCATTAAGTATTGACGCCACAGAGGTAAGTGCGATAAGTCGTCTTCGATCACCTTGCCGTCCCTGTCCTTCTCAGGAGCCCCGAGTACAAAGATCAAGTAGGACCCCAAACACGTGAAAGACACTCCAAAGAAGATTAACGTTAGTTTCATCGTTCGCCATGATGCCTCTCGTTGTTTTTTCGCTTCTTCTTCTTCCGATGTTGCTTTTTCGTTCGTTTCTTTATTTATGAGACTACCGAGTGGTGACTTAACCGGTTGTTTTTTTACATCCTCGACATAATTTCGACGCTGAATTATGACTAGTGGTGAGTTGAAGAGGACTCGGGGGACGTTCCGTGTAAGAATTAGGGACGATTTGTGCCGAAATAAATTACTATAAACGTTCAAAGTTCTAAAAGTGGATCTATACATTTTGAGGTTAGGATACAACTGTCAAACACGTTGTTTCAAATCCTAAAAAAAAATACACTCGATATTTAATTTACTAGTAATTGCATGTAATTATGAAAACCAACATCTTGAGACATTGTACTGTTCGTATGGAACGACTAATCATTTTTAACCAAAGTTTATATAATAAAAATTTGAAATTAAATTTTCTTGTGTTGGTAGCTTTGACATTGACAAACTTTCAAAAAACCCGCGAAATGGATCAAAATCACAATTCACAATAAAACAACAAAGAAGGTTTAATTATTTTTATTTAAAAGAATATTTTTACTTATTGGTTCAATAATGCTCCCCATTTGAGTTGTAACTGCCGGTTTGATCAACCTCCTATAGGCTGTTTCCGGCACAAAGGTGTTACTAATGGGCGCCCTCATACTCGCCTCAAAATCCTTCACAGTTTTAAAAGGAAATGGAACTTCAGACACCATATGTTCTTTGATTTTGTTTTGCGCTTTTTCGTTGATAATCAAGGCTCCTTTATTATCGTCTCTTCTAGGTACTTTAGGCGGTGCTTTGATCGTGAATCTTCGTTTTTTACGCTTGCTAATTTTTATGTTGGTACCACCCCAACTCCCCCAGCCGGGTAAACTCAGATCGACATCTTTGGGCTTATCTCGATCGATCTCGTCCTGTTTTTCTTTGGCGAATTCTTGGACAATGTCGTCGTCTTCGAATGCTTCTGAGATTATTTCGCGTTGAGTGGGTTCTTCGTTATCTTCTGTTAAGATGTCTGGAATTGCTGTTGAAAGATTTGTTGGTTTGATCTTCAAGTATTTGTCAGGGTCTATGTTTGACTCGTTTTGATTCAATTCTTTAAATGCGATGTTTCTCAAGTCTGACAAATTTTCATTGTTTTGAACATTTTCGGAATTGGAATTAGGATTTTCAATTAATTCTTCGTCAATGATTGGAATTTTCTTTTGTGGATTCAGAGTTAAATCGATTTTATTATCAACTATTTCCCTTTTAGATTCCTTATTTGCCTTGTCTTTTTTATTTAATTTATTCTTTAGTTTCTTGACACTCCTCAACATTTTTCTGTGAAGCTTATTTTCAAATTTATTAAACATATTTTCTACGTCTGCAGTATTTTCCACAACACTAATTTCCCACTCTGACGTTGACATGGTTTTATTTAAATTTTCACTTGAATTTTTCTTCGGACTAGCCTTTGATTCTTTCTTCTTTTTGGACACTTTTGTTTCATTAACGGTTGGAGTTTCTTCAGAAATGTCTTGTTGTTCAATTTTTCCTTCTTCTTCATTTTTCTCCCTCGTTTCTTTTTTCTTTTTGGGCACTGTTTCTTTATTAAAAGTTGTAGTTTCTTCAGACATGTCTTGTTGCAATTGTTCAGTTTGTCCTTCTTCTTTATTCTTTTCCATCCAGTATTTTCGATAACCACTGATAAAATCAGCAACTTCTTTTTCAGGCTTGATACCGTTGACCCATGGATTATTTTCATCAACCACATCGGGAACCTTTTCTTCTGCTTCGTCATCTTCAGAGTCGCTGTTAGTTTTCAGTTTTTGAGTGAGTTCGCGACTTAATGTTAGTTGTTGTGCTAAAACTTGCCTACTCTGAAAAAAACATAAAAGTAAAGTTTTGTTTTTTGGTAAAAATCATTGAAAAAAAAGATCGTCACCTCTTTATCATACTTGGCCCTGATTTGCTGATTCTTTGCCCACTTTCCTGTACTCTTATGTCTCAAACTGAATCTCTCCTCAATCCTCGACTTCTCAATCTCCTCTAATTTTTTTAACGCCTCCTCTGGATTGGTCTTCTGCAGTTGTTCAAATTCCTTCAACTGTTTTTTAATCCTTTCACGTTTCTGTATCCTGTGATATTTCTTGCTCTTGATTTTATTCTGCCGTCGAGCTTTGGCTTCTTTGTACCCTTGGTACGCCCTCAATTTTGCTGCTTCTTGACGCCGAACCAGCATTTCCTTCATCGTCAGTGGAAACTTTTCTTGCTCTAAATCAATATGAAACTCCTCAGTTTTCGGTTCAATCTTCTCCAGTTCCTGTTGAAGGCTAGATTTCACACGCCACATGGTGGGAAACTTCTCTGATTCCTTTTTCTCCAATTTAAAATCATTGTTTAAGGGAAAGGATAAGTTAGTCGAGACACGGTTTGCTGTGACGGTGGCTTCCCACCGGTCCAATTTCAGTCGTGTCTTTTCATAGGCGACGCTCCTTCGAATTCGATTGGCTTGGGGCTTTTCCAGAGGCTTAGGGAGTGTGTGAGATTGTCTTTGGATTTTTCGGACATTCTCGCTAATTTTTAACCGACTTTTCCTGTCTTTCAACGATTTAGCCAAATCATTTAAGTGAACTGCACCTTTGTTGCCGGTTATAGACTTTACTAAGTTGAATTCGGAGATTTGGAGGGTTGGTTCGGTCCGAGAAGGTTTCTTTAGTTGTTGCGTCTTGTTCAAACTTAGAACCTTTTGCACCAATTTATCATGTTTGGAGGCATCTTCTTCGGTGTACAAATCTTCGTAATTATCACTCGCATCACTTTCCATTTTTTAAAACCATTCAAATAAATTCATACACGTGTGTTTAGAGGTTAGGTAATTCGTATTGACGTTTAGTTGACATTTGGGGGAAAACCACAGCGGACCAGCTTAGTGGTGTTACATTTAATTATTTATATAACAAAATAACCAGTAAACACAAACAAATTTAAATTTGTTGTCTATATTTTGCACGAGTTTGTTATTTAATTAAAACTTATTGAGGTATTTTGTAATAGATTTGGTATTTATATTTAATTAGCAATATTTGGCTGTTTTACTGTAATTTTAGGTTTTAAGTAAATGACAATTGACAACACTATATTCAGAGTGAGGTTGAGGTTAAGAGTGTAAGTTTTTAAAAAATTCTGCACAAATAAAGAAGTGGGTATATTGTTTATTTTTGTTCTGAAATTTTTAATCGTTAAGTAGTTTTCCAGTAATGAGTACCACAAATCCGGCCCCTGCAAATCTGACCCTTGCAAATCCTATCAACACGGAATCCACTGGTTGGAAGATTTTCTCTGCTTTTATTGACGACACTCCATTAAGTTTGCCCGAAGAAGTTTTGTGGAGTTACCTTTCTGACGAATTGAAGCTAGATACTCAAGCGATACCGTCTGAATGTAGAGAACATTTGCCTTTAATTTTGGTGGCATATATGAATATTTGGTCTGGGTGGCATTTTAAAAGCGATTTTTTGGAAGGGAAAATTCCGAAGGATCATTATTTTCAACGTTTTCAGAAGTATATGAGGTACAAATTAAATATTGCTATTCGTGGACAGTTTGCGGTTGCTCTAAAGGCTGTACAAGAACAACAGAAAATGGTTGCACCTATTCAGATTGAGAATAAAGTGGATTCTGAATTTTCGCCATTTACTATTCATATTCAATGTCCAGCAAATATGTTGAACACAATTGTTTTTTCAAATGTGGGAGGTAAGTAAGGTGTTGTTATAAAAATAACATTAATTTTTTTGTAATAGATGATATAGTAATGAAACAGCACCTCGGCGGTGATTGGGAAGAATTAACAATAACTCAATTGTTAAATTGGCCTCATGTTGAAGTCACGTTTCGCAATAAAGACGTCTGTTTCGTGCGACGTCAACGTTTTGAATACCTGCGTTACTTAAATTTCTTACCACACGAATCAAAGAAACACGAGGAGTCCGTCATTGAAAACGTAGAAATATTATCCAATTACGGCAACCAGAGGCAATGTTTCAGTTACAAATTTCTCCAGGCATATTTCAACACATATCTCGAGTTTTTGGAAAAGTTGGTAAGTTTGTATTGTAAGGGAAAGGACAGTTGTTAATATTGTATTTTTAAGGTTGCTCCAATAAAATTCAACGAGATCCAAACAATCCTCACGCAGTTTCTTGAGGACGTGAAATACATCGATGTGAATCAAAGRATGGTGACCAACACWACAGTGTTGTTCAGATTGTCGCCAATGCGATTTATTCGAAATAAAAAATTAGTGAAAAACTCGGATAATAAATTGGACTCGGCGAGGGTGGGATACTGTGAAATCATCTCTCCGCAAACCGAGTTGCTTTTGCTTTATTGCAAGGCGGAACAGACTGATACTCCATATCTCAGTTTTGAGTATATAGAAGAACTTAAAAAATCTAACAAGACTGAGGCTGTTATTATGCCTTCTATAGTGTACAGATGTACGTTTTGCAATATTAGATATAATTCGCCAGACTCGAAACAATTGATGATGCAGCATTTGAAAGCGGCACATAAGATGGAACAACAAGTTCGGTGTACTTTTTGTAAAAAACATTTGAATGTGTTGAGTTTGGTTGCGAATCGGTGGTCACATCGGTGTCTACAAAGTCAGAATAGCTCCACTAGCCGTTCTGTTAATTCGAACAGTTTGGTGTCAAGTGCGACAAGTACTTCAAACGATCAAAACATTATTTAAGTTATAATTATATAAACTTCTTAGTTAGATACATATAATTTAGTTAATTTTATAAAGCAGAAGCACTATTTTTTAAACATATGTATGTATTACAATTGATTTTATGGTTCCAAAAGTATCTAATTAAACACTATTTTTTAATATAAATTATGGTTGATACGAGAAGAGTATAGTGATTTTCTTTTACAATCTTTTTGCTAACATTCTTTATGAGTTTATGATTTATTTTCTTTTATGTTATTATTTATAAGATTCTATATTTGTAACTTTTGAAAAGTAATTATCATTAATTGCCTTTTTCAAAATGTAATGCAATACTCTTTACCTTGTCAGTACTGTTTTTGGGGAATAAATTGTTATTATTTCTTTTTTAGACTTTGGTTTTCTTATCTACCTTGTTAATGGGTTCAATACTTTGGCCTATTGAAATATTTCTTTTTTCTACTTTATAATTGATAAAGCATTTTTTGTAATTTCATTTCAGGAATTTTGTTAATATGATTAGGTATATAGGGGTACGACCACTTAATTTTAACGAATCAACAAATAATGTCAATGATGTTTGGGGGAAAATAAGTCAAAAAAATTTGTCTTAAAAGTCAATGAATTCAACAGCGTAGATTGCAGGAATGTTCTTTATGCCGAAGGCTATTGCATTAATTATTAGACAATTGTATTTTGTGATCTACTTTTAATTTTATTAGTAAATTGCTAGTTTTGTCCGTTTTTATATTTATTTTTTATTACCTCTATATATAGCAAGAAAAAACAAAGTGGTAAATTTAATACCATAATAATAATATTAATTAATAATATACAGGGTGATTCTTAAATAGACCGACAAAATTTTATCACAGCTTCCCAAGTATAAATGGAGACTAACTGAACCCTTTTTACGTTTATATTTTTTAGGGGCAAAACCCCTTTAATCCGTGCRACTTACGGCGTTTATGAATTGTTGCAATGATCAAGTACATTTTGATCAAATTAATACCATGGTTTCCACACTACCTGTACTATACTATTTACGCACACATCAGTGGCGTACGCTTTACCTCAAAAATAACTTTAATAAATTTTATTTGGAGAACGGTTAAACAAAGAATTTTTTCAATATTTTTTCCAGCATGTTCTCATTTGGTACTACCAAGGATAAAATTTTGTCGGTCTATTTAAGAATCACCCTGTATAGTGTATCCCCGGATAGGTGAAACGACTCTTGTAAAAGATAAAAATTCCCGATTTAAATTTTCATTTTACGAGGTTCAGCATTGCTTGGTTAAAGAGTAAAGACTAATTTCTAACATAATTTAAGTTTTAAAAAATTAAGTATGCTTTGAAAATTTTTAAAAAAACCTATTTTTCTGTAAAGTGCCTTTTGTGTGGCGATTATTACTCACGCCGCACAGAAAAATACCATGGAATGTAAGATACCAGGAACATTTACGCTTAGATAAGCTTTTTCCCCCCTTTCTAAAAAGTTGGGGGTGCTTTTTAAAATTTTAAAGTAAGGTTTGTTAGTTATCCGAATCGACATATTTTTTATTTAAATTAAATTGAGTTGCATCAAAGGTCTACTAGGACTAAAAATTTCAAAATTAAACCACTCCTAACTGAAAAACGAATTGACAAAGAAAATTTTTTGTGACATTTAGGTACGCTCATTTTTTCCCTTTCCGTAAATATTTTAAAAAGTAGGGGGTGCCATTTAAAATTTTAAAGTAGGGGTGGCTAGTCACTAAGGGATGAATCCTAAAATCTAACGTTGTTTTTGAACGTTTTGAACTTCCCCTCGCGATCCTAATTGACCTGTTTTTGCTTGAAAATACATTTACTCAATGWCAAGATTGGCTCCTTTTGAAATGAAAGCCCTGTATATTTACCAGATTCACCTTAAAATGTATTTGTTGAATCTTCCAAATGCAATTTCAATTCGAAAACCTCGAAAACTTTCATTAATTTTCATGAATAATTTGTTATTGTCCTTATTGATGCAAATTTGACTTTCTAGGTTTCTATACTTAATTTTTTTAAGAAGAAAGTGTTCAAAGATATAATTAATACGCTTAAATTGGATTGGACGCGTAATCAGCATACAATTGAAGTAATTTTGGAAGTTGATGAGTTTTTTSTCTTGTGTCATTTTGAGGAAAGTTAGGAGCATAAGTATTTAAGTTGTTTACTCGTTTTAAGTGAAATTAATGTTAATTAAATTTTCTCTGTAAGTCTTTGTTTCGAAGATCTTGTTGAAATAGTAATTTTGGGTTATAGAAGTTTTACTGTAGGTATACCTAAAGTCTGTTTTTTTTTAATGGAAATGCCAANGCGTACGCTTTACCTCAAAAATAACTTTAATAAATTTTATTTGGAGAACGGTTAAACAAAGAATTTTTTCAATATTTTTTCCAGCATGTTCTCATTTGGTACTACCAAGGATAAAATTTTGTCGGTCTATTTAAGAATCACCCTGTATAGTGTATCCCCGGATAGGTGAAACGACTCTTGTAAAAGATAAAAATTCCCGATTTAAATTTTCATTTTACGAGGTTCAGCATTGCTTGGTTAAAGAGTAAAGACTAATTTCTAACATAATTTAAGTTTTAAAAAATTAAGTATGCTTTGAAAATTTTTAAAAAAACCTATTTTTCTGTAAAGTGCCTTTTGTGTGGCGATTATTACTCACGCCGCACAGAAAAATACCATGGAATGTAAGATACCAGGAACATTTACGCTTAGATAAGCTTTTTCCCCCCTTTCTAAAAAGTTGGGGGTGCTTTTTAAAATTTTAAAGTAAGGTTTGTTAGTTATCCGAATCGACATATTTTTTATTTAAATTAAATTGAGTTGCATCAAAGGTCTACTAGGACTAAAAATTTCAAAATTAAACCACTCCTAACTGAAAAACGAATTGACAAAGAAAATTTTTTGTGACATTTAGGTACGCTCATTTTTTCCCTTTCCGTAAATATTTTAAAAAGTAGGGGGTGCCATTTAAAATTTTAAAGTAGGGGTGGCTAGTCACTAAGGGATGAATCCTAAAATCTAACGTTGTTTTTGAACGTTTTGAACTTCCCCTCGCGATCCTAATTGACCTGTTTTTGCTTGAAAATACATTTACTCAATGWCAAGATTGGCTCCTTTTGAAATGAAAGCCCTGTATATTTACCAGATTCACCTTAAAATGTATTTGTTGAATCTTCCAAATGCAATTTCAATTCGAAAACCTCGAAAACTTTCATTAATTTTCATGAATAATTTGTTATTGTCCTTATTGATGCAAATTTGACTTTCTAGGTTTCTATACTTAATTTTTTTAAGAAGAAAGTGTTCAAAGATATAATTAATACGCTTAAATTGGATTGGACGCGTAATCAGCATACAATTGAAGTAATTTTGGAAGTTGATGAGTTTTTTSTCTTGTGTCATTTTGAGGAAAGTTAGGAGCATAAGTATTTAAGTTGTTTACTCGTTTTAAGTGAAATTAATGTTAATTAAATTTTCTCTGTAAGTCTTTGTTTCGAAGATCTTCTTGAAATAGTAATTTTGGGTTATAGAAGTTTTACTGTAGGTATACCTAAAGTCTGTTTTTTTTTAATGGAAATGCCAAACCGTCTTAACGTTGGCACCACTAGTAAATCCATTCGTGGTAATTTTAATAAAGGAAGTTGGCAGTTCCGGTTTTTTGAATTAATTTAAAAACAATGTCATTAAACGTCAACACAAAAAATCGGCTAAGAAAATTTAGAGACGAAACACCAAAAAAGAAACGAATTCGGTATCGCTAACAGTTTTTCGAAATTTTGAAACGAATAGTTCACAAGCAGGAAGTTAGAAAAAGAGCCCGTTGCAATTTGTAATGCAGGTTTGCTAAACATTTTCAATTTTTGGCAAGAAATTGACAAGAATACAAAATAAACTTGAATGAGAAAGAACCTCGGAAAGAAAGCAATTAAATTAGTGTCTTGTGCATCGTTTTTTGAGGAACGAGTTGAAAAAGTAACAATTTTCAAACTAAAGCGGAAGAAGAATTTATAAAATGCATCAACTTTGAACTCATTTCAATAAATTACACAAAATTTATTGCCAATCATCAAAATACCTACTTGTATCTTTTGCTAAATAACTTTTTTCCGTATAAYCATCATTTTTCTTCAAAGTTTTTGTAGCAAGAGCCTAATTTTTGTCCACAACATTGTACTTACTAGCGGTGTGTTTCTACCAAAATTATTAGCACTGAATTTTGTCTTTGGACCTGAGGTAATGATTTCTGTCCTCAGGTATTCAATTATTGCGCTTTCAAAGAGCAAACAGGTACATAAAAGTCAAAATTTTGACATCTCAATTTGCAAACATAACCATAATTTTTTAACAAAATTTCTAGMGACAAAAACAAAGGGCAAACAAAATTTGTGGTATGGAGACAAGCTGCTACCAATTTTTTCACCAAAATTTTGACTTGGTAATTTCTATTTAAAGAGAAAACATACTTTAGTTGTAATAACTAGTAAATGTGGTCAAATCCTATCGGATTTAATTAAGAGTTTCATTTTTATTTAGTAAAGTGTTTTTTAGATTGTAAAAAATAATGTTTAGGTCACTTTGAGTAGCTTCAGATCGGTTCAGGTCACTTTATTAGTTGTAATAATTTTATTTCAAAAACCACTTAAGATTAAATTAATTTAACATTATTTAATTTTTAAAATCCTAATAGTAAACATTAATTTTTTTGTAGAACCTTTAGTTAGACAATTCCGGAATCTGCGAAACTCCACAACCACTTTTCTTATTCTTGCTCTCCCATTTTCCCGTAATACGTATTCACAATCCGCCCTGTAACAATCCCAGTTTTATCGGAATCAATAACCATATTCACTTTTCGCCGAAATATACAGGCTTGCTACTTCCCTTAGTAATTCCCATTGTTGGCAGAAATGTGCCATCGTAGATATTCATATTGGCAGCCTTGGAATGGCGTATTAAAAAGTTCCCCAACTTGCAATAATTCGTCCCTACATTTCTATTCACCTGTGCCCCAAAAGGCGACACAATATTAATATTTCGCCGTAAGACCTTGTACACAATTGCAAGGGATTTCATAACAGAAGATAAATTCTAAACTAAATTAATTAAAACTTAAGCCTTGTTGTCTCGCATTTCTAGGGAAAGTTCAGAGACACTTGCAAACTTACAGCTAGTAAGAGAATTAATAGCTGTTATGTCATAATCAGACAGGTTGCGAGGGGAAAATTTTCTCGTTTTTCAATCAACAATCCGCAAAAATTTGCTTAATCGCCAACTGGAGTGATTAATTCTTAACTTGAAACAACTTCCAAAGTAATTAAAATAAATTGTAAAGACTTTCAAATCATGTTCTATTGTGATTTCGGTCGACTCTTGTTTCCCACTTGAGTGTTGACGCAATGAATGATTTCTGTTCGTGATTGTTTCGCCGGCAATAATTTGTCAACATAATGGCTCCTAGCGACATTTTATAACTCTCCAGATAAATTAATATTCGCGAAATTAACACAAGAACCTTTCTGATTGGCCAGTTGCGACACGTGACATCTATGGCCACCGAAGGGGAAACGAAACAATCGACGATTAATCAATATGGCTCCTGGAGGGAGGGAAAACCAGTTTTTTGTTATATTTCTTGAGAATCTGTTATCATTTCTACGTTTTCCCATCCGGCAGTAAATTATTCTGTTCACTCCACACTTGTGGTGTCCTTTTTCTGTCTTCCGGAAGATCATTTTACATATTGCATTTCACCTCTTTCTCTATTGGAATGTTCACTGGAATAAGTTTACGATAAATTTAAACGGATCGTCMGTCGCTTTATGAATTTTTTWAAAAAAATATTAGCTTCATATATCTGAGAGGAATGCGACCGACGAATATTCGRACTCCTTCATCCTGAATTATGCTTCTTTTAGATTAAAACAGGTGAGCGATTGCTGTAATAACAAGTTCCRYAGTAGGTGAATTAGGCCGTTTTTATTCATCAAGTCATTTCATACGATATTTTTTATTTTGTTGAGAACAAATAAAGAAAATAAACAAAATAGCGTTTGATTTTTTGTTGTGCAAGGCTGTGGCGTATAATTGCGGTCAAAGCCGTCCTTTCGCAAACAGAACATGTGCATGTAGTTWTCTACTTAATTAAATTCAATTTAGACTAATTGTAACGATATTTGGTAGCCAGCATTGACTTTAGTTTTGCCGAAATTAATGAAGCTCTCCCTCCAATTGTGTATCCACAGGATATCCCGAAAAGGCTTCTAATTGATCCATCTGTTACATTACAACTACACCAATAAAACGTTTTATGGCCACTAAAGTGTCTCAGGTGTTTGTTTCTACTGAAACACTCACTGTCCACTCTTTCTTTCACCCGCTGCATCTAAAGCCAACAGCTTAATTTTATTTGGCTGATTATGTAGGTGCTGTTTTTGCCTTGAAATTAGCATTTCCGGATCATGAATTTACTGCTTTTGCATAAAGTGACCCTTAAAATCTTGGAGGACAATTTCTTGCAACGATGCTTAATTTAAGCTCGCTTTGTTCTCAAGAATTTGCGATTCCAGTTGAAAAACAATCCCGTGCAGGTGTCTGAAAATTAGAGATTTAATTTCCATAATGAAGGGAGCGCAAAATTCGCATGAAAAAATAGCAACATTGTTTTTTTAGTTTAGTCTTAATTAAGTTGGCAATATTAGATTTTSTAAAAACAAAAGACAGAGACGCGTCAAACAACCTCTCACTGTACATGATTGTGACAGTGTTTTCACCTTTATTTTGCGTTCACTTGCCCCTCGAGACGCCTTGACATACAGAGTGTTCCGTCTAAACCCCACATTAGAAGTATTGGGAGTTGGAATAATCGTATTTATTTGAAAATTGGTACATAGCCATAAACCATTAAGTTCTCCTAAATAAAAATATCTTCTAGATGGCGGTATTTCCGGTTATACCGGAAGTCGGTCTCAACTTTCTTATTTTAAATAAAAAGGTATATTTTTTACTCGTTTTTGAATTAATCGGGTTATTTTAAGGGAGGTTTCATCAGCTTTCCCTATACCTAAATTTAGCCGTTTATGAAATATTTGGAGATTTAAAAAAAAAAATTGGATCTACACCTTCCATTTTAAAAATCGGTAACTCTGCCATTTTTTAAGATTTTGAATTCGTTTTTTTGGCGTTTGAAAGAGGAAGCTTAGATCCTTTCTCTGGTGTTTTCAAATTTTGAAAAAAATAACATATCCCAAAATTTTAAGGTTACTTTTGTAATAATTCAAATACTTATAACTCAATTTTTTCAAATGAAATACCCCAATTTTTATTTTACTAAATAGAAGAGAATTTAATTATGCAATGATCTGAATTAACATTTCCTATACCTAAATTTAATAATTTTCTAGTTATGGACCTTTTTTGAAGACTACAGAAAGTTTATTACTAGCCACACCCGTTTTCACGTAGTTTGCTATGGAAATCAAAAATGTCAAAATTGTTTGTCAAAGTCGACTGTCGACGTTTATTGAGAAAGAATTTTGACATTTTTGATTTCCATGGCAAACTATACGAAAACGGATGTGGCTAGTAATAGATTTTCGACAGTCTTAAAAAAAAGTCAAAAAGGGAACGTTAATACAGATCGATGCAGAATTAAATTCTCTTTCATTTAGTAAAATAAAAATTGGGGTATTTCATTTGGAAAAATTGAGTTATGGGTATTTGAATTACTACAAAAGTAACTCTTAAATTTTAAAGTTTGTTAATTTTTTTTTCAAAATTTGAAAACACCAGAACGCTAAAAAAAAAACGAATTTAAAATTTAAAAAAATAACAGAGTTACCCATTTTTAAAGTGGAAGGTGCAGATCCAAAATTTTTTGAAAATCTCCAAATATATCAAAAACCCCTAAATTTGGGTATAGGGAAAGCTGATGAAAACTCTCTTAAAATAACCCGATTAATCCAAAACGTAGTAAAAAATATAGCTTTCCATTTAAAATAAGAAAATTGAGACCGACTTTCGGTATAACCGGAAGTGCCAATATCTGAAAAATATTTTCATTTAGGAGGACTTAATGCATTATGGCTATGTACCAATTTTCAAACAAATATGATTATTCGAACTCCCAATACTTTTAATGTGGGGTTTAGACGGAACACCCTGTATAAGATGGATTGATGATGTGATCGTAATTTTTATTGTAAATTATTTTGTTAACTAGTTTCAGCTCCCAACAGGTCATTTGTTAGAACCTCACTAAACCACTCAAGTCGAAAATGGTGGAGGCGCCGGACTAAAAATTCTCGTATTCAAATTATTTCGTCCATCCGTCCGAACTTACAAAAATAAATTGAGCAAAACGGCGGGTTGTTTACGGTAAGCACATAATTATAAGCAACCCTTTTTAGAAAGAGTTTTCGAATTAATCAACGGACCGTGACTTTACTTTCACGGGCTAAAAACGGATCAAATTAAATTTCAGAACGTTTAAATCAAAAAAATATGTTTTTATTACGGTGGTAGTTCTTAAAATAGCGTATACGCAGCTTAGACCGTCTTTAAATAATAAAGTAGGGAACGTTTGGTCCAGGAATAATTTAACTCGCCGACGTGCGGTAACACTTCTATTCCATTATCTCGTTCCTCAATTAATCAGTCTACCATTAAGAATTTATCGTTTTCGCACCTAGACCGATTTAATTGATAATATGACAAGTAGGCGTTGTATGCGAATTTCATGAAAGGTTGGAAGGTTTCATAAAAATAAGCAGAATGTAAGATTGTAATTTATGACGAGACCAAAATAAAATAAAACAAAAATTGCACTTCTTGGATATTTGGAAGGATATGTTATGTGAATAGTTCTCTAAAGTTTGTTAAGAAGAAAGTTAAAAACTGATTTTCGAGCAAATGAAATTGAAAGTCGGTAGACACCACCAAAAAATTAATTATGTTTTTTTTTCGTTAAAAATGTTACATAAAAATTGCAGTTAAATATTTTAACTACTAATAAGACAACAAGATTTTTATAGACAGTTTAATAAACATCGAGGACGATTCAACAAAAAAAAGGGATGCAAAATTTTTACACTTTTTTCTGTACTTGTTTTTGCCAATAATTTTAACTCATTTTTTTAACAATGTAATAGCAAGGAGCTACCTCAGAGATCATTTTTTTACAATTTGAATTGGTGAAGTTAAAGGCTGCGCTCTAAATTAAAATTTATTCGACGAACCCTCTATATCTCAAAAACTATAAACATTTGGATAAAGTAAGGTGAGTTATTTTTTTAAGAGTATTATTATTCTTGAGTACTAAACACAACGTAAGGTAAGTTGGCGCTTTTCGTAGTTCTCATAGTTCCGAAAGTTCAGTAATCATTTTGAAAATAAATTAGTTAAATCAAAGATCGTCGATTTTGATCACGTCCTAAATTTCAAAGCCGTAGCTACATTGGAAGTTAATAGTAATAGTATGGATCAAAATACACAAAAAAGGCTTAATAAACATGGGCAGATAAAGTAACGTTTCAGAGATATGGAATGTGATGATCTTTTATGTCTTTTTTAATTTTGCAAAAAGTGCATTTTCTTATCATAGTTGGCTAATGTTTTGTAAAATAAACATTAAGTATTTGACCGTTGTTGTTAAAGCCTGCAAGATCGCTTTAATCCTAAATATTTTTTACATCTTATGTAACTTTGTTTTTGTTTTTGCTAGAAGCTTCTTTTGTTTATAGAGAATGCAAATAAGTCTTTCGTATCTCCGATACCGTTACTTTGCGGATCTATTTTTATTAAAAAAATATTTTTTACTTATTCTTTTTATATCACCCTGTATTACTAAGATTTTTACTGTAGCATTAAACAACAACTTTATAGGCGCTTAATAATATTCTAAAGTATTGATTGTTCTACAAATATGAATTTTTTAATAACATTGATATGAGGAATTTTTTAAAATAATATAAAATAAAAAGCATAGCAAGTGTTTTTTATGTTTGCAATAAAATAAGAAATCTAGTCCATTGAATTTATCTGAATAGAGAAAAATGGACTTTAATTGTGCAGTTTTACTCCTATTTGGTGTCAGTATTATCGCAGACACTGACAATGTGGTAAAAATACACAAACAGTTAATTATTTCACAATATATTATTATTTTTTATAGGTAAAAAAACAGGTACGCATATAACGTAATACAGACTGATTTATACAGGATGCTCGCGGATTACAAGCAAATATTCTAACCACTAAAATAAAGGAGAAGTCAATTTGAAGATCAAACAAATTCTGTATGCAATTTTTTTGCAATTTTTCCTTATGATTTTCATAAGCCATTCAGTGTGTCTGCTCTTGTTATGTGGAAGTAAAAGTATCAATGAAAATAATTTGCATTGAATGTTGATCGTGAGAGTTATTATGCATAAAAAGTCGATGACTTTGTGCATAAAAAAATATCAGTTTAACGCGCTTTCGGGTAAATTTTGCACATCGATTCAAAATCAAATTATAAATCAAGTCATTATTTGGTCAACTACTCCAATGCCGAATTGATTAGTGTACGAGTATCACTTAGAAACACATCACTCACACATAATAACAACTTTTCTTCACTTGCATAATAAAGTACTATTATTTTTTCAAATGTTAATAAAAAATACCACTTAATTCCACCTAAATAAAAAAAAATCGATTCACTTAGCTATTGTTGCAGAATTATCTAAAATTTTAAAGTCTAATTGTGTTTTTAACACGGTATATGTCGGTAACTAAAAAACATTTATGAGAATGTTTTTCACTATTATTTATTATTTGGCATAACCTATCATTCCTTAAGATTATGCGTAAGTTAAGACTCACCTTGTATAAATAAATATAATAGGTATGTTTCGATYTTTTAATTTTTACAGACTAGAGAAAAGGTGTGTATAAATAAAATGATATCAAAACGTTTGATTGAAACATTTTTTTGAAACAGGTAAAAGGAAAAGCCAGTCAAAAAAATTTGGTTCAACCCAGAAAGAAACAGCTCGCTGATAAATTGAGTTCCGTAAATAATACAATTCAACCCAGGCTAAGAACTTTTTAGTAACAATAATAATAATAATCACAATATTATTAATAATACATTATGTCTTGAATAATTGTCTGCCAAATGGTTTCTTCTTTTTTTTGTCTAGTCATAATAAAATAAAATATCGCGTAGTAATATCAAAGCAAAACTCGTAGATAGCTTCATTGTGAGATATAACCAAGGACGTTATGTGAACATCTAACCTCCTTGGATATAATCAATTACTTAAAACTCAATTAAATTAATTTTTTTTTTATGAAAGCTATAAAATAGTATAAAAAATTCATTTCATAAAACTTAAAAGCACTTATTCTTTAAAATAATAANNNNTAATATACTACTAAGTACTATTAGTACTACTAAAACTTAAAAAGTGTAAATGGAACACCCTATTTTGTGTGTTTGTTTCTATTAGATTACTAAATTATCTATCAAAAATATAAACTTTTAAATGTCTAGAATTGATAAGTAAAAAGATATTAATTTTAAATACTAATTTTAACAACAATGCTTATCAATACAAGGTGCCCCAGAACTCGCGCTACAGAGAAAAATGCCATGTAAAGTACGATACCAGGAACATGAAAAAAATGATAAAAAATTCTATCTATAAAAATTTTGAAGTTATGAGCATTTAAATTTTGTACTTTGACTCTATTTATTTCTATTGGAAAAATAATTTTTCAAGTTTTTTGCTGCAGGCTATAGAAGAAGAAACAAGGAAGCTGTATCTTAAATTGTAACTCTGTTTAGTGTTATTTGTGGCTATTATTGGCACAATTTTTGTACATTTACTAAATAATTATAAAGAAAAAACATATACAAAATTACCAGTATCATTAAATAGACATAAAACATTTGACAGATAGAATTATTTAAACATTTTTTCCATCTTCCTGGTATCTTATCTTACTTGAATTTTTTCTCTGGGCGCGAGTTCGAACACACCCTGTATGTAAATGTGATTATTAAGTGATATTTCTTCCCTCTTTTGTCCAACTTTTAGATACTGAAATAATAGTTAATTTTTTTTATTCACAATCACTAATTTAATATGACGATTACTAACCTTTTATCCCTTGGGCGGTAATATGCAGTTTTTTCAACGTCAAGATTACAAAAATATTGGGAATTTTTTCTTTCAAATTGTAAAGTTACGTGTTACACATAATATTTTGCTAAATTAGTATTCAATTGCTTCTGTAGCTGTTTTTCTTACTTTTCGGGGAGTGCACTGCTCCATTTCAGCAGTGGTAATAAATAAATAAATAAATTCACACATTATTTCAATACTTTCTTTGACATTGCTGAAAAAAATATGTTTCGTAAAAAAACAACGAATTTTAAAAACTAAGCAAAATTGACCAATAAAAGTTTAGCTTAAAAACATTAAAACATGAATTAAACATTATGGTGTGTCATTAACAAAAATTTAAGTTCGTATAGTAACTTATTTTTGAGACACGCTGTTTGATTAAAAATAATTTCAAGGGGTGCCCTAGTTAATCTATCAATTTGCAATATACATTTTTTTACATTTTAACATTTAAATGTCAATAATGGACTTCACCAACTTGCTGGGACGCCCTGTCAGGGTTTTATTTATGTGAATGACCCTGGAGATAAATAAATATTGCTACATTATAGACTTATCTTAAACATTGAATTTCAGATGGCATGCAGTTCTGATAACGGCGAGTATTTTATGATAAAATCTAAAAAATCAAATCTGGTATTTGACGCGTCGAATGATGTAGTTAAAATTCAGGCTCCTTCTAAGTCTGCGACACAGTTATGGTCACTGGAAATGGCAGGACTTGGAAAATTTTACATATATAATCGTGCCACCGGGTATAAAACTTAATTTATGCATTAAAAATTAACGGGTGTTTTTAAATTTGGCGTCAAAGCTATCCATGAAAGTTCCATTGTGAACGAACCATCGTATTGAAAGTTGCTAATCTGACATTTGAGACCTCGCCGGGCTTATTAGAAATTGCATTACCACCAATGACGCCAAATCTAAATAAGCACCAGTTATTTAAAAAACAAATAAATAAAATATTCCAGAAACGTGTTGGATATTAGCGGTGGAGGTTCACCTGAAGCTAAACTAATTACCTACCCGAAACATTGTGGACCAAATCAGCAATGGTATATTAATTACAGTGGCATTACCAGTGCCGTTAAGGATTTTGTTGTTGATTTATGGCATGAGAGTTATAACCAAGGAAATGATGTAGTAGTATATCCTTGGCATGGAAGAGAAAGTGAATTGTTCACTTTTGAACCTGTTTAATTATCTTGTAATTATTTTTAGTCCATCTTCAATGTTAAAATTGCATTTTATCTTCTCTTTACTACATCTTAAAATGCAATTTTATCGTTTAGACAATAAAAACGTACTTGTTCACGTATCATTTTTTAACAATCATAATTATACCTATTAGTTTCTAACGTTTTTTGAGATTTTGAATTTTTTGGATTCAAAGAATTAAATTCATGTAGCAGTAAAAACGGTGAAGGTTGAATAAAATTTTATATTATATACAATATGTCCCCGGATTAAATTTACAAGAGAAAAAAAATATCTTTTATCCGCAAACGTCACAAAAGTGACCATTTTTATGACTAAATGACAAAAGTAAAAGTTTTACTTTTCAGACATGGAGTGAAAACACTGTTTTTACGCCTAGGCGTTTTCACTTTTACTTGACACTTACTTTGACATTTACCACTATTGTCTCTTTCTTGTCTCTTTTGCTTTTTCAACATTTTCTGGAGAGGTACAAGGTAGATTATCAGCATTCGACATTTTGCACTATAAACTACACCAGTTATTCACCAGATAAATCAATCAACACTTTCGAAATCTCAACACAAATTCCCAAACTGACGCATGACGTTTGTTATAATTTTATTGCAAAGCGTCCTGATTATTGAGGTGATTTACTTTGATTGTTGGTGTGTTGCTCTTTTCTCTCCATCTGAATCGTTTGCAGATAAAATAGTATATGTTATTTGGTGTAAAAGTGAGTTTATGTGGCTCAGATGAATCCATTTGCCTCACTCCGTTCGGCAAAATGAACGTTAAGCTTCGCCACATAAACAATCGCTTTTACTCCTAATAACATAATCTACTATTATTTTACGCCAAAACTGCTAAACAAAAACATTTTTTACTTGAAACGAGTTCAGAGGAAGGAAAAGTTTATTTTTTTCTTAATTTTGGACTTATATTTGTTAAAAACATAATTTTAATAAATGGCAACTCAAAGAAACACCTTTAAGTGAAGAAAGCAGTGATTCAATTAATTAATTAATTGTCAAGGTGTCATCGTTGTCGGTCGCGGCGGTCCTAATTCTAAGCCTTCCAGGAGTCAGGATTTTAATATTCTTAAATAGACCGACAAAACTTTATCACATCATCCTAAGGATAAATGGAGACAAACTTTGCCCTTTTTATGTTTATACCTTTTAGGGGCAAAACCCCCTTGATCCGTGCCACTTACGGCGTTTATGAATTGTTGCAATAATCAAGTACGTTAATACCATGGTTACCACTACATGTGCTAATACATCAGTGGCGTACGCTTTACTTCGAAAATAACTTTAATAAATTTTATTTGGAGAACGATTAAACAAGAATTTTTTTAATAATGTTTCCAGCATGTTCTCATTTCATACTACCAAAGGATTAAATTTTGTCGGTCTATTTAAGAATCACCCTGTATATTGGACTTGGTTTTCTGGGGCCATATTAAAAATTTGGTTTATTAACTACTATTGCCAGAAAGAATTAAAAATTAAGCTCCAAGAACAAATTTTCCAAACTGCTAATTCGGTGATGAATGCTGTATTTGAACACCTGCTATATTATTTTTTAATTTTTATAACGATGTTATTGTTAAATTAAATTTGAGTAARGCTAACCCAYCAAAAAAAACTAATTTCTRATGTTAATTTCTTATATTCAAGCCTGCCTYGGACACCCGGTATATTAATTAGGACCTATTCATCGTTTTACAATCAAACATAAAATTTTCAATAACACTGGTGATAACAGTCTTTAATTCTTTTTGAAATACTAAKATATAAAGTGTTTTTTTATGTTTTCAAACAGGACCTATAAACAGAGAAATCCTAACTATTGAATTTACGASTATCTGAATARTGAATYGAGAAAAATGAATTTTAATTGTGRAGTTCTACTCTTATTTAGTGTCTGTATTATCGCAGTTACTGACAATGTGGTAAATATACACAAAAGTTTAAATATCTACCACTTTCTTATTGTTTTCTTTTGTGTAGCTTTTTTACATTGTATTTTATAAGATTTTATTTAATTTTTAATCTATGATGGTTTAATTTAACCAAAACTAGTCCAATTTGTTTTTTTATTTTCCTAGTTAGGTCGACTTCGAATTTTAATTTCTTCTTCACGAAACTTACCCAACTTTGCAATGGTCACCGCTTTACTAATTTTTTTGATATATGTTTATATGAAACTTTTGTCTTAAACATTTGTATAAATAAATAATTATGTTTTGGTGATTTATTTTTTATAGACTAAAGAAAAGGTACGCATGCAACAAAGTAATATTAAAACGTTTGATTGAAACATTTTCTTGCAATAGGCAAAAGGAAAAGCGGGTCAAAAAAATTTAGTTCAACTCAGAATAAAACAGCCAGCTGATGCATTGGGTCTCGTAAATAATACAATTCAACCCAGGGTAAGAACTTTTTAGTTTAGTTTTATATTGACTTAAAATTTTAATTTCTGTAAYTTGTGGTGTGTTCTAACCACTTGTGATATTTTTTCGCAAATCTTCTTAAAAGTGATAGCTTAGATTATGGAGGAATAAATTTATTTATCCATAGTCACTCTATAAAGAYACTTTGTTACACACTTTAGATGCGTATAAAGTACCACTTTATTCACTAGTGGAATAAAGTTACTTTTAATAACCAGCGCACCGCGTAACAACTTACTACGTTTAACCGAAAGCACATTTGGCGTGATGTTTAAATGTCAGTTTAATTTTTAATTAAGTTTGGAATAATTTGGAATAATTAATTTGGCCTGTGATTGTGGATAAAACGTTACATTGCAGTCGTGTGTTAGTCGCGTTTTATCCACTTAAGAACATTCTTGCGTGGATAAAACGCTACGTAACACACTCTTACAATAAATAACTATTGAATACACATTGAATTTCAGATGGCATGCAGTTCTCAAAACTGCAAATACTTTATGATAAAACACAAAAATCAGGTCTGGTATTAGACGCATCGAATGATGTAGTTAAAATTCAGACTCCTACCCGGTCTACGACACAGCTACGGTCACTAGAAATGGCAGGACTTGGAAAAGTTTACATAGTTAATCYTGCCACTGAGTATAAAACTTAATTTATGCATAAATAATTATTTAAAAACAAAAAAAATATGTTCACAGAAACGTTTTGGATATCAAAGATGGAGTTTCAAAACTTTCAAATGAAGTTAGACTAATTACCTATCCGAAARATTGTGGACCCAATCAGCAATGGTTAATTCACAGGTATGATTATATTTGGAGTGTRGTTGAAGATTTTGTTGTTGATATATGGCATGAGATTTATGATCAAGGAAATGATATAGTGGTATATTCTTGGATTCATGGAAAAAAAGTCAACTGTTCACTTTGGAACCTGTATAATTATTATCTTGTAATTTTTAAGTATAATTTATTTATGCTTAATGTGAAATAAAATTACGAAACAAACTTTGTTGCTTTTATTTTTCTCTGGGGCGCGAGTTCTGACACACTCTGTGCTTTTAACAATAAAATTAAGATTTTTACTTTATCATTAAAAAACAACTTTATAGATGCTAAACAATATCCTAAAGTATTGATTGTTTCATAATCAAACATAAAATCTTTAATAACTCTGATATTAGAATTTAAAAAAATTTCAATTTTGTTGTAACAAAAAAAAATAAAAAGCATATTAAGTGTTTTTTTATGTTTGCAAGAAATATAAAATGTGAAACCCGACCCACTGAATTTATTTGAATTTTGTAGAGAAAAAAATGAATTTTAATTGTGCAGTTCTACTCCTATTTGGTGCCTGTATTATCGCAGCTACAGGCAATGTGGTAAAAATTCTCAAAAATTAAATTAAGTTATAGTATTTTATTAAATACAGAATGATTCAAAAAAGGCTACGAGCCTGATTGGTTGTACAATTGGTTGTACCATAATAATACGGYAAAATTTATCGTCTGGAAGGCTGATTCTGTTCTTTTTCCATATAATTTACATTAGCAGATGACATTTTGCAGCCTTTTAGGTGTATATATTTTTTCGATGATATGGTATTTAAAGTCTCTKAAGCTCGAAGTTTTATATGAATCATTCTGTATAAAACGAATTATTTAAAAAATGTGTTTGTGAAATAGCCAAAYACGGAATCGAGTCCCAAAAATGCAGTTGGAACCAAGGTGAGAATTTTTTAATGAAGCGTTATTTTTATTGAATTTATTGTAGGCTAAAGAAGAGGTATGTATGTAGCAAAATAATAATAAAACRTTTTAATTGAAACATTGTCTTCACAATAGCCAAAGAAAGAATCGACTCCTAAAAATGCCGATTCACCTAAGGTAAGAATTTATAATATTAAAGGACTCGTGTCCTATACAGGGTGATTCTTAAATAGACCGACAAAATTTTATCCTTGGTAGTATCAAATGAGAACATGCTGGAAAAAATATTTAAAAAATTCTTTGTTTAAACGTTCTTCAAATAAAATTTATTAAAGTTATTATCGAAGTAAACCGTACGCCACTGATGTGTTAGCACAGGTAGTGGTAACCATGGTATTAATGTACTTGATGATTGCAACAATTCATAAACGCCGTAAGTGGCACGGATCAAGGGGGTTTTGCCCCTAAAAGGTATAAACATAAAAAGGGTAAAGTTTGTCTCCATTTATCCTTAGGAAGATGTAATAAAATTTTATCGGTCTATTTAAGAATCACCCTGTATCTACTGATAAGAATTTTACAGCTCTCGGAATGTGGGTATGGAAATTTGATTTTTTTGTAATAACTTTGGAATTATTTGACCAAATATTATAAAATTTGGAACATGTCCCTGTGACAACATACCCTTTAAACTGGTAAAAATTGGTGTTAAGAAAGCAAAAAAATAAAAAACACAGAAAATGTGACCTGCAACTGCTGGAACCGGAAATTGAGTGGATGTATCCGGTTTTCGTGATTACCAGTTTAAAGGGTATGTTGTCACAGGGAAATGTTCCAAATTTTATAATATTTGGTCAAGTAATTCCAAAGTTATTACAAAAAAATCAAATTTCCATACCCACATTCCGAGGGCTGTAAAATTCTTATCAGTAGATATAGGACACGAGTTATTACTTAAATTAACATCATTTGATGGGTCATTTTTGAGGTTCAAATATTGCTTCATATTTATGAATAACCCTGTATAAATAGGAAACACTAGTTTCACCTGTTTCTATAGATGTACTCCTATAATATTTTTTACACTAATTAAAAAATTTTTATTGCTTTATTTTTTGGTAGGTTAAAGCAGAGGTATGTATGTAACAGCACAAAAACGCCCAGGTAAAACATTTTTTTGCAATAGCCAAAAGGAGAATCGAATTCAACAAATTTAATTCAATCCAAGGTAAGAATATGATTGAAAAAAAAGATGTTTTTGTGTATTATTTTTTATAGGCTAAAGAAGAAGTACGTATTTAATAAAACAATATCAAAACGTTTAATTGTAACATTTTCTTGCAATAGGCGAAAGGAAAAGCGAGTCCAAAAAATTTAGTTCTTCCTAGACTGAAACAGCTCGCTGATAAATTGGGTCCCGTAAATAATACAGTTCAACCCAGGGTAAGAACTTTTCAGTCTAGATTTTTATTAGAGGTGAATTTGATCCATAGCTTTTAAGTGGATGTTACGAACATAAGTAAAATGGTAGTAACAAAGTCGGTGATAAAATCTGTATTCAAAAAGAGACATGTTTTGGCAAAACTTTTGTCATCATCAGCTTAGATCGAGAAAGGGCCTTGTAAAATATGTGAAACAAATAACTAACGGAGATTTACCAAAAGCTCCAAAATAAAAATATAAAACTAGAAATATAATAATTATTCCTGCGAAACCTTCTTATCCCTTTAACTTTCTTTCACTGAAATAATGTGATTATTTTATTCATGGTACTAAATTTTTATTTCAAAGCTTTTTAAATTTGTTGGTAAATTTCTGTTAGTTAATCTTGATTTAGGCTAATAATGACAAAAGTTTTGCCGAAACATGTCTTTTTTTGTATAAACATTTTATTCCTAAATGTGGAATTGACTTTGTTACTACCATTTTACTTACATTTTTATAGTGTGTACTAATCACTTGATATTTTGTTGTTTATTTGCCAAAAATCTTAGCAGGTGGGATGCGGTCCTTATATTGGCAGCGGTCAGACATTTATGATAAAACACGTAACATCAGGTCTGGTGTTGGACGCTTGCAGTTTGGAAGTTAAAATGCAYGTACCTACGCGGTCTAGGACACAGTTATGGTCACAACAATCGGCAGGACTTGACAAGTTTTATTTAGTTAATCGTGCCAATGGGTATTAAAATTAATTTACATACAGMATGCTCCAGAACTCGCGCCCCATAGAAAAATGCCATATAATGTAAGATACCAGGAACATGGAAAAAATGTTAAAAAAGAAATTATCTATAAAAATTTCGAAGTTATGAGGGTTTAAAGTTTGAACTTTGACTCTATTTATTTCTGTTGGATAATAATTTTCCAAGTTTTTTTATTATAAGCTATTAAAATAGGAAACAATGAAGCTGTATCCTAAACTGTAAGTCTGTTCAATGTTATTTGTGGCTTTTATTGACAAAATTTTTGTCCCTCTACTAAGTAATTGTAAAAAACATATGCACGATCATCAGGATCATTAAGAAGATATAAAAAAATGTCAAATGTCAAAAAATAAATGTCAAAATTTTTTGACAGATAGAATTTTTTAAACATTTTTTTATGTTCCTGGTATCTAACCTTACTTGAAAATTTTCTCTGGAGCGCAAGTTCTGGCGCACCCTGTATAAATAATTATTAAAAAATAACAAAAAAATATGTTTACAGAAAAGTTTTGGATATTAAAGATGGAGGATCACCTTATGCTAAACTAATCACCTACCCAAAACATGGTGGACTGAATCAACAATGGTATAATAACTGCGGTCAAATTGCCAGTGGTATTACAAATCTTGCTATTGCTGTTCAGGGAAATAATGTAATAGCATGCAATAGCAACTATGGAACCCCTACCGAAATGTTCACTTTTGCACCTGTTTGTTCAAATAATTGTAATATTTTTTGAGTATGATAACTTATTATGCTTAATGTGAAATAAAATTACGAAACAAACTTTGTTGCTTTTACTTTAATTTTGTGATGTCAAGAAACTGAAATGATTGAATTTGATAAATAGAAGGAAATAGAAATAATCCTTTGACAGAGTTACGACCACTTTCATAATAAATTTTAAATTTGTTTTAAAAATTAAAGTTTTCATTAACATAAAATTGGGTTTCATAAACACTATATAGACTTTAAAAATACTTTAAATTAAAGTGTTAAAGGAGACTTTAACTTTGATAGTTTTAAATCGGGATTTACACTATGGTAGTGTTTCGTCTAGGTCAAGTTCATCCTCGGAAGAACCTGTAAGAAGAAAAAAAATTTACATAAAACGGGAAAGATTGGAATTGGGCAAAACCATCCCCAGTTCCACTATTTGTTTTTAATTTAAAAGTGATCGTTGCAGTATCCTAAAAAAAATTATACGTTAGCATTTTTATGGTCTTGTAAACATACATAAAGTATTAGCGCTGCCATAAAAATGTTGTTAAAAATACCGTACATAGCTTTTATACCATTTAACATCAAACCTATTATAATTCGAAAAAATAAGTTTTTTTAATGATGCCTCACTTAAGTCATGTTTCCATTAAAAAATCGATTTGGCTTAGTATTTCAAAAATTTATGAACCAAAAAAGATTATAAAACCTAACATGCATAAGTAGTTTTTTTTGAGCTTTTTTGAAACCGTTTTAGCAAGTTTTAACCGGTTCTATACATAATAGCAACCCTGTATGTATTTTTTACAATTTAAAATTAAGATGTTTATTCTGTCATTAAAAATCAACTTTATAGACGCTTAACAGTATCCTAAACTACTCATTGTTTTACAATCAAACATACAATTTTCAATAACACTGAAATGAAAGTTTAAATTTTTTTTTTTTAATACCTACTCAAATAAAAAACATAAACGTTTCTTTATGTTTGCAAAAAGTAGTTATAAAAGAAGAAATCCGATCCATTAAAGTTCTCCGTTGAATAGAGAAAAATGAATTTTAATTGTGCTGTTCTACTCCTATTTTGTGTTTGTATTATCGGAGCTACTGACAATGTGATAAAAATACACAAAAATTTAAATAGTCACCAGTTTATTATTGTGTTTTGTAGGTAAAAAGCAGGTGGGTATGTAAGCTTAAATACACAACAGAAACAGTACAAGATATTAAAACATTTGATTGAAAAATGATTTTGAAATAGGCAGAAGAAAAAACGAGTAAAAAAAATTCAGTTCAACCCAGAGTAAAACAGCAAGCTGAAGTATTAGGTCCCGTAAATAACACAATCCAACCTAGGGTAAGAACTTTATAGCCTAGATTTTTATTAACTTAAATTTTAAGTGCGGTAAAATTTAGTGTGTTCTAATCACTTCTAATAAAAAAGTCTTAGCTGTGTCACTCTGTATAATATACAAGCTGAGTCTGTAAAAAGATATTTTAATTTTATGTCAAAAATTAATAGTTCCTCAAAAATTAGCGTTTGCTATAAAAAACTATGTTTTTCTCAATGCATGTGAATTTTTTGAGAATTATTCTATTATTATTTAATGTCTGACCAACTTTCGAATGGTGAATTCAAATGTTTGTTTCAAGTTTTTTTTTTGGAAAGACGGAACTGTCATTTCATATAATCATGTAGGCATCTTAGTTTTTTTGTTTCAGATGTTGTTAGTTTTAATTTATTGTAGAGTTTGTTACTTTGTTAAATGTTTTTTACACTATAAGACAAAAATTGGTGATTTTTTTCAACAGTTTTACAAGATCTGCCGTTTCCGCTAACTAAATTCAGGATTCAGGAACTTAATTCCAAATCCAATCTTTGAAGAGCTATATCTCGTGAAAATAGACTCAAACAATTTTTTGCCCTTAGTTGGATGTCCTTTATCATTACCCAAGAGATGGTCCGACACTTTTGAATCACCTGGATATAGTTGCTCAATGAGCTTAAAATTTGGTGTAAGAGCCTTTTGTCGTATTTGTCACATAAAAGTCAGTTTACAGAAAAATAGGTTTTTTTGAAAATTTCCAAGATTACTTAATTTTTCAYCCCTAAAATTGTGTTAGAAATTACTCTCTAACCAAGCAAGGCTYAATTCCAAAAAATGAAAGCAAACATTTTTTATCTTTTACAAGAGTCGTTTCACCGATTCGGGAACACATTGTAGATAAAAAAAATATTGTTGGACGTCTTGAACTGTAAATTTCAGATGGCATGCGATTGTCAAAACTGCGAGTACTTTATGATAAAAACCAAAAAATCAAATCTGGTATTAGACGCTTGCGATGATGTCGTTAAAGTTCAGGCACCTACTAAGTCTGCGTCACAGTTATGGTCGCTAGAATTGGATGGACTTGGAAAATTTTATATAGTTAATCGTGCCACCGGGTATAAAACTTAGTTTATGCATAAATATTTATTAAAAATTAAATAATATATATTTACAGAAACGCTTTGGATATCAAAGGTGGAGGTTCAAGAGCAGATAAATTAGTTACCTACCCAAAACATTGTGGACCGAATCAGCAATGGTATATTAATGAGAAGGGCAATATTTACAGTCCCATTGAGAGTCTTGCTGTTGATCTATGGCTTGAGTCTTATAATCAAGGAACTGATGTAGTAGCATACCCTTGGAYCTCTAAAAGAATAAGCCAAGTGTTCACTTTTGAACTTGTATAATTATCTTGTAATAATTTATTACGCTTAATCTAAAATAGAATCACGAGACAAACTTTGCTTTGTTGCTTTTATTTTCATTTTGTGATGTTTCAAAAAGTCAAAAATGTTAAAATGTCGATTGGCTTTCTATTATTGCTGAGATTATGCCACGAAGTTTTAATTTTGACAAACAAATCACCAAATACAGGGTGAATAAAAAGTATGGAAGCAAGCATTTTTTAAGCGGTTCCATACATAATGGCAACTCGGTATATATTTTTCATAATGTACTTTCAAGATGTTTATTCTACGTATCATTGAAAAACAACTTTATTGACGCTTAACAATATCCCCAAGTATATTCCCTGTTACACAATCAAACAATTTATTTACAATAACACTAAAAGRTTTAAAATTTATAAAAAAATTAAAATACTAAAATGAAAAACATAAATGTTTCTTTGTGTTTACAAAAAGGATAAAAGGAGAAATTTGACCTACTGAATTTATCTGAATATTGACCAGAGAAAAATAAATTTTAATTATGCAGTTCTACTCCTATTTGGTGTCAGTATTATCGCAGCTACTGGCAATGTGGTAATAATACATCAAAATTTACTATACGTACTAACTTTTTTTTAAATAGACAAACAGGTAGTTATTTATAACACAGGATAATTTACATAAAACTACGAACTTGACTAGTTCTACTATTCTACTTTTGGTTCTATTCAAAGTTTGTCAGGCTTGTAGTTTTATGTAAATCACTCTGTAATACAAAAATACATGTACAGTTTGTTCCCGGATAGGTGAATCAACTTTTGTAAAAGATAAAAAATGATCGATTAATTTTTTTTTTTGAAGTTCAGCCCTGCTTAGTTAAAGATTAATATCTAACATAATTTTAGTTTTGAAAAACCAAGTATGCCTTAAAAATAAAAAAAAATATTTTTCTTTAGAATAGAGTGCCTTTTGTGTTGTAAATACGACAAAAAGTTATTAAAAAAAGTTGTATAGAATCAACATCTAGGCCCGTAAACTAAATTTCAAAACCATCGGCCAACTTAAATTTTTAATTTTTTATGTTTATTAATTCAGGAACCAAAGAATTAGTTCTCTTATTACGAATAAAAAAAAACTACATTTAGGTTATTACTGACTTATTAGTACTAAATAATTTTTTGACGGTTCTGTTAATAAAAAGTAAGTATCTCAGAAAAAATAAGAAAGCATAGGTACATACAGTGCGATCAAAAAGTCCGTCTATCAAGCAAGCGTAGAAATTTAAAACGTATGTCTGTGGAAGATAAAATGTCACAATGACAAATGAGAAATGTCAAAATAATTTTTATGTAAATTATGACAGGAAACCGTGGTGAACGATTTTTATGAATAAACACCAACAAAATCTTATTTTAGCTTGTTTTGAGACGTTTCATAGAATAATTCAATTTAATTAGCTCAATATTTTAATTTTAATAAAATAATTTTTTGACATCTAGATAACATACGAACTGCCATGCAACATACGTCCTCAACTAAGACGCCTACTTGATAGAAAGTCTTTTTGATCGCACTGTAGTTGGCTGGTGATTTTGAGCCTKTACAGTATGATGAAAAAAAGGCGCCCGTGTTAACCTACACGTTATAAGTGATCTWTTATTAAAGACGAATTCGAAGACCAAAATTGGATTTGTGCTCTTATCAGTCAGATATAGACTTTCCTTTTTAGAAAAGACAAATCTAAATAATTAACAGTTTTAAAATAATTTRATTGTTAAAGTCTAGATTTTGATACAGTTGACGGTGTTCTTAACAAATGTGTAAAAAGTCTATTGAAGTAAACTTTATTGAACATYTTAGGATACCATTTCTTGGCTCTATTTAATCTATTTAGACCATTTTTGAAATAAATGATGGTCACAATGTTTCAATAAAAAAGGACGCGCCTGTTTCAATCGTGGGCGTCTTTTTTCCACCATAATAACTGTTTGACGCATTTTTTCAAAATGTGCAAAACATACCTACTTACTTACTTGATTTTTCAAAACTAAAATTATGTTAAAAATTAATTTTTAACCCAGCAGGGCTGAACTCCAAAAAATAAAAACTTAAATCGAGAATTTTTTATCTTTTACAAGACTCGTTTCATCTATACGAAGACACACTGAATATCGCTGGACATCTTGAACTTTAAATTTCAGATGGCATGCAGTCATGATGGAATCCAGTATTTTATGATAAAAAATCCACATGCAGGACTGGTATTAGACGCTAAAGAAAAAATCGTTAAAATTCAGACTGCTACTCGGTCTGCGACACAGTTATGGTCACTAGAATTGGCAGAACCTGGAAAAGTTTACATAGTTAATCGTGCCACCGGGTATAAAACCTAATTTACGCATAAATAATTACTAAAAAACAAGGAAACGATGTTTACAGAAACTTTTTGGATATTATCGGAGGTAAAGCTAAAAATGTAGCTAAAGTTATCACTAACCAGAAACAATGTGGGCCGACTCAGCAATGGTTTATTTATAGTAGTTATAAGAATAACTACATGACCACTATTAGAAGTGCCGCTGGAGATTTTGTTGTTGATGTCTATAATGAGAAAGAACATCAAGGAAATTATATAGTAGTATTTCCTTTTCATGGAAGAAATAATCAACTATTCACTTTGGAACCTGTATAATTTTTTTATAATAATTTTGAGGTATAATCTATTATGCTTAATGTGAAATAAAATTACAAGAGAAACTTTGTTGCTTTTATTTTAATTTTGTGATGTCGAGAAATTCAAATCATGGAATTGTAAATATATAAAAAAATATTAAACTGTTGGCAGAAAAATTTTTGCTTTTCTCTTGGTTTATCTTTTTCCCCGGACAAAAAAATATACCTAAGCTATAGCACAGAACTTGCGCCTCAGAGAAAAATGCCAAGTGAAATAAGACATGTATCAGAACATGGAAAAAAATGTTAAAAAATTCTATCTATAAAGTAAGTCATAAATATGAAACAATAATTGAACTCGGGAACTCTAAAGGAGGATCCTTTTTGGGTTAGTAGTTTTTTTCCTTGTAAAATAAAAAAAAAACAGTTAAAAAAGGCATTATTATCCAAAGTAACAAAGCAATAAAAAAATTTATAATAGGAGAAAAATAATAAATTAAAAAATTACACATGCTAAACAATATCCTAAAGTATTGATTGTTTCATAATCAAACATAAAATCTTTAATAACTCTGATATAAAAAAAAAGCATAGTAAGTGTTTTTTTTATGTTTGCAAAAAGTATAAAATGTGAAATCCGACCCACTGACTTTATTTGAATTTTGTAGAGAAAAAAATGAATTTTAATTGTGCAGTTCTACTCCTATTTGGTGCCTGTATTATCGCAGCTACAGGCAATGTGGTA
>NW_025400984.1:2193087-2213886 GCF_015345945.1 Tribolium madens | reverse complement strand
TTTTGCTCTCTTAACACCAATTTTTTATTGCCCAAATCGATGGAGTAATCAATTTCGATTAAAAAACCCATAACCTTTAATACCCCTAAAATGGATCGTTTCAATGATATTTTAATTTAAACTGAGCACTGCACAACGCTGAAACAAAAAAGTAGGGATTTTGAATGGATGATATCCACGGTAACAAATGACCATGGTCTCACTAATCGCTGTCAGGCATCTGTCAACTTTGACACTAGACGATTATTAGACAACTAATCGAAAATATTTAATAAAAGAGTTTACCACAGATTCCAAACATAACTTAGAATAAATCTAAATGAATCTCGTAGCATTTAATACATAAAAAATTCACAAAAATTTATCGTCAAAGTTAACAGATGCCTGGCAGGGATTTATGTGACCATGGTCATTGGTTGTCGTGGATACCACTTATTCAAAATCCCTATTTTTTGATTTCAGCGTTGTGCAGTCCTCAGTTTAAATTAAAATATCTTTYAAACGGCCCATTTTAAGGGTATTAAGTGTTATGCGTTTTTTAATTGAAATTGATTACTCTATCGATTTGGGCAATAAAAAATTGGTGTTAAGAAAGCAAAAAAATAAAAAACACAGAAAATGTGACCTGCAACTGCTGGAACCGGAAATTGAGTGGATGTATCCGGTTTTCGTGATTACCAGTTTAAAGGGTATGTTGTCACAGGGAAATGTTCCAAATTTTATAATATTTGGTCAAGTAATTCCAAAGTTATTACAAAAAAATCAAATTTCCATACCCACATTCCGAGGGCTGTAAAATTCTTATCAGTACATATAGGACACGAGTTATTATTTAAATTAACAACATTTGATGGGTCATTTTTGAGGTTCAAATATTGCTTCATATTTATGAATAACCCTGTATAAATAGGAAACACTAGTTTCGCCTGTTTCTATAGATGTACTCCTATAATATTTTTGACACTAATTAAGAATTTTTTGTTGCCTTATTTTTTGGTAGGTTAAAGCAGAGGTATGTATGTAACAGCACAAAAACGCCCAGGTAAAACATTTTTTTGCAATAGCCAAAAGGAGAATCGAATCTAACAAATTTAGTTCAATCCAAGGTAAGAATATTATTAAAAAAAAAAGATGTTTTTGTGTATTATTTTTTTATAGGCTAAAGAAGAAGTACGTATTTAATAAAATAATATCAAAACGTTTAATTGTAACATTTCTTGCAATAGGTGAAAGGAAAAGCGAGTCCAAAAAATTTAGTTCTTCCTAGACTGAAACAGCTCGCTGATAAATTGGGTCCCGTAAATAATACAGTTCAACCCAGGGTAAGAACTTTTCAGTATAGATTTTTATTAGAGGTGAATTTGATCCATAGCTTCTGAGGGAATATTACGAAGATAAGTAAAATGGTAGTAACAAAGTCGGTGATAAGATCTGTATTCAAAAAGAGACATGTTTTGGCAAAACTTTTGTCATCATCAGTTTAGGTCGAGAAAGGGCCTTATAAAATATATAAAACAAATAACTAACGGAGATTTACCAAAAGCTTTCTGTTAGTTAATTGTTTTARATATTTTACAAGGCSACTTCTCGATTTAGGCTAATGATGGCAAAAGTTTTACCGAAATATGACTTTTTTTGTATAAACATTTTATTACTAAATGTGGAATAGACTTTGTTACTATCATTTTACTTAGATTTTTATTGTGTGTACTAACCACTTAATATTTTTTTGTTTATTTGCCAAAAATCTTAGCATTCTCAGTCTTTGCAATGTAGATAAAAAAAAGATATTGCTGGACGTCTTGAATGTTAAATTTCAGGCGGGATGCAGTTTTTTTAATATTGATCCTTATATTGACCCCGGTCAGTACTTTATGATAAAACACGTATCATCAGGGTTGGTATTGGACGCCAGAAGTTTTGAAGTTCAAATGCAGGTACCTACACGATCTAAAACTCAGTTATGGAAACAACAAACGGCTGGACTTGGAAAGTTTTATTTAGTTAATCGTGCCAACGGGTATAAAACTTACTTTACGCATAAATAATAATTATTAAAAAAAAACAAAAAAAAATGTTTACAGAAAAGTTTTGGATATCAATGATGAAGGTAAACCTAACAATAAACTAATCACCTTCCCAAAACATGGTGGACCGAATCAGCAATGGTTTAACAACTTCGGCCAACTTGCCAGTGACTATAAAAATGTTATTATTGCTGCTCAAGATAAGGATGTAAAAGCAGTTTCTAACTATGGAACCTCTAACGAAATGTTCACTTTTGTACTTGTTTGTTCAAAATAATAATATTATTAATTATTATAATAAATATTATTATTATTATAAAATATTATTTTTTAGAAAATAATTTACCAATTATGCTTAATGTAAAATAAAATTACGAAACAAACTTTGTTGCTTTTGTTTTAATTTTGTGATGTCCAAAAACTCAAATGATGGAATTTAAATAATATAAAAAAATAGAAACTTTTTGCAGAATTGCACATATCTTACTGAAAAGACTTTTATAAATTTTCCTATTTAGATAAGTGTTAAAATCCCTACCAATAATCCACTTACGAACGTTTCGGATTTACTAGGTATTGTTAAAAATTAAACGACGAACGACACTTTCAAATGTAGCATTTTTATTGTAAAACAATTACAAAAAATAATACAAGAAACGCAGCGACYATTTGTTCYTATTTCTCGTGAATAATGACTAAATGTAAATTTGCTTGGACGAATAAATTATTATTATTATTAATTTACTTCCCGACCAAGGGGCATAATGACATATTTCCTAACCTTGAAATGGCTAGAAAACGGTATATTACTGAAATTGTAAATAAACAATATTAAGACAAAAAGCAGACAACATGGTTTGATATTATAAACAAAGAAAAGTATTGAAATTTAGTTGGGAAACAACATTATCACAATCAGTGATCACCAAAAACATGGTGAATTTCTAAAATCGTTAAAGAATKGGCAGTTGGCTTAGTCTTCCGTCTACGTTGTAGTTGTACACCTTGTGCAGGATAATCGACGATATTGTCGTAGAATAAGATGCGCGGATTAATTCAATCTGCTCTCCGGCAGCGAGTACATCGACTTAATTAAACGACTAAAGGCTTAAATTGAGCTCGAAATGAATTAACAGCCGCGACGCCGATTACCTTTTTACAMYGGAACAAACGTAATTTCGCTAATTTCCTCTCCCTTTTGTCGATGGGTTAATAAATAGCTGCGGATAATTCTGCAGTCGCGCGAAAATCGTCGAGGATTAGCTTCACAAGATGGAAATGTTGCTCTAGGTTTGCCTAATAAAACAGCAAGTCTAAAACAAATGTTATGATAAAGCGAGAACTTGAAATAAATGCCACGTTTGATCAAAATATCAAGTCAAATAACAAAAAAAATGTTAATGTCAATTAACATATCAATTTCAACTAAACTTCGTTTTTTGTTACAGTCTTAAGGTCTGATTTAGCGCGCTCGGTTAGGGCCAATTTACGTTAAATATTGATTGTGAACAGAGCAATTGGTGTGGTGCGTGCCCCGTTCACACGGTTACTGCTTACGTGACACGTCCCTAACTAAATTAATTACAAGAAACGCAGGAGGATGAAGGACAGTTTCAAAATTTAGACCCTGAAAAATTATTATTCTGGAAAAGTCTGAAGTATCGTTATTTATCTCAAACTTTAGGATAGGACTAGAAACTGATATCAGATCCTGTCGGATTTGAAAATGTTGTATAGGAATTATAGAGACTCGTATTTTATCAAAATTGTAGGGGCTTCACCCCCGAGGAGAACTCACACTATCACATTTCTTTCTAATTGTATAAATAAAATCACACTTTTGAGTCAAGTATTTTGATTATCGGTTACATTCAAAGCAGGTTAGTCTCTTAGTGTTATACAGGGCCAGTCATAGGAGAGTTACTTCTGAAATCATTTGAGCAGCAACCCATTATACAATTCACATAGGCGTCTAGCTTCCTCATTTTTAAAAATTATAAAATTGAATCGAAGAATACTTTGCATATCTTTTCATTTTGACATTTAAAAAGTAACAGTCAATATTCGTTAATACAATATATTACACAAGGCGACAAAAAAAAGGCATGTCGTGACAACTTGACAAATTTTATATCATTTTGTTCGTTTCAGTAATTACTCTAATTACTCAATAACTATTAGGCCGATTTCCTTCAAATAAAGACCATTTTAAAGGGATGGACTTGTCATTTAGAATGATATGCAATTAGAAATTGAATATTGGCAAACTTTTCTTCGAACAATGTTCGAAAAAGTTCGAAGTWAATCGAAGTAATCTAAGAAAAACCCTACGAGTATTTTTTTTCTTTGTCACCATCATGTAGAGCATCTTTTTATTAATAGGAATCTAAATTTTTTAAATAATATACCGAGTAGTTTTTAAGATATGATTTTTTCGTAATTAAGGTTTGCTTTTCAGGTATTGCGCCATATAGGAGAAATGCATGTTAATCTTACTTAAAATTGCATTTTTATAAAAGTATTTGTTTTAACACTCTTCTTTTGCTTAAAAATGGTCAATTGCACTTTCTTTGTTCTAATTAGAATAAACATAAACTGTTTGTTTACTTAAAACAAATAAAGAGTACCTGTGTACTAATTAAAGCAAATAAAGAGTTTTTTTGTTGTAAAAATGACCACTGATCATTGAGCAAAGAGGATCTAGAAGTTTAAGACACGAGCCTTAAATATAAGGGCAAATCTTTTTCAAATCAAATCACTTTCCATTCAGATTTCGACTTGTTCACTTTGTTCTAGCTTTCTGACCTTTTTTTGAAAATTTTCTGAGCAAATGCTTTTACTTTTTACACTTTTAAGTGATGTTAAATGCAATAAGACATCTGATTTATTTTGTTGGTACATTCTACGATTTGCTTCAGTTAGCTTGTAGGTAGTAGTTGTTGTGTTAACAGTTGCACAGGAAGCAACTGACTTATTGCATTCAACATCAGTAGAAAGTGATGAGAAAGCATTTGCTGAGAACATTTTCAAAAATAAGTTCAGAAAGCTAGAACAAAGTGAACAAGTTGGAATCTGAATGGAAGTGATTTAATTTGAAAATTATTTGTTCTTATATTTAAAGCAACTGTTTTAAACTGCTAGATCCTTTTTGCTCAATGATCAGTGATCATTTTTACACCAAAAAAACTCTTTATTTGGWTTAATTAATACGCAGGTACTGTTTGTTTGTTTTAAGTAAAGAAACAGTTTTAGTTTACTCTATTTAGAACAAACAAGGTGCAATTGAGCATTTTTAAGCAAAAGAAGAGTCTTAAAACAAATACTTTTATAAAAATGCAATTTTAAGTAAGATTAACATGAATTTCTCCTATATGGCGCAATACCTGAAAAGCAAACCTTAACTTCAAAAAATCATATTTTAAAAATTACTAGGTATATTATTTTAAAAATTTGAATTTTTATTAATAAAAAGATGCTCTACATGATGGTGACAAAAAAAAAAAATTACTCGTAAGGTTTTTCTTAGATTACTTCGATTTACTTCGAACTTCTTCGAACACTGTTCGAAGAAAAGTTTACCATTATTCAATTTCAAATTGCATATTATTCTAAAGGGCAAGACCATTCCTTTAAAATGGTCTTTATTTGATAAAATCGGCTTAATAGTTATAGAGTAATAATTTTTTAAAGTTAAAGTATTTTAAGTTCATTTAAATTAGAAAAAAATTATTTAGTTCAAAATGTGTGGACTTTTTGAAATTTTTTTAGTGCATTTGATTTGTCTCACTGAGACGAACAAAATGATATAAAATTTGTCAAGTTGTCACATGACTTTTTTTTGTCACCTTGTGTTATTACACAAATAACGAAAAAGTGGACATGGTCTTAATGCAAGAAAATTGCTGCTGCGGTAGCAGCTCTTTATTTGGAGAGGTATCCAAATCAAATGCATCCGSTTCCTGAAACATTTAGAAAACTGGAAGCCAAGTTACGACAAAATTGGCCCCCAATGAAAGACCCCGTCAGAGGACTGCTACTGGCCCAGAAAATTAAATTAAAGTCCTTGAAGCAGTAGACAATTCCTTGTCATTTTGACGACTTCACTCATTTTTATCCAGCTCACATTCATTACTGAATTCATMTAAATAAAATATTATATCCACTTACATACGCTAAAGGTATTTTTGGTTGCAAACTAATTAATTTTWAATGTAACTCTCCTGTGACTAACCCTGTATTATGCTGTATAAAAATTAAAAGGAATATTTAGACAATAAATAAAATAAACGTTATATCTTCTTGCGATTTTTAATTGTTTTAATTACGTTTTAAATTTGAAATAGGATACTTCTTCGCCTTGGGTTAAATAATATCTAAATCCGCCACTGTTCGTGTAGTACATTTAGTTAATGAGGGGGTGTAAAGTGCTCTCGATGCCATCAACGACTCCCCCCTCGTCGTCATAATGGACCTCAGTGAGCGGAACTTTTAAAATCTTAAAACCGAAAGTTTTGGAACGCTTTTTAACGCGAGAGGGGCACGTTAAATATGCATAACGGCTAATTGTCAATCAATTATTTAAAGGACGCAAAGCACGCTATGCTACTTAACGCGAAGATTGTTACGACTGCAAAGATGATAGTTACAATTTAGTTTTAGTATATTGCAAACGAAAATCGAACCTAATTTTTTGTGTTTGTTTTCGTTTATAATAAAATAATAATATTTAAGATCAACGGCTTGCCACTGTAATTTTTAAAATATTTTGAACTAAAAACATTCTTTATCATTTACAACTCTCGTGTGTGGAAAAAAGCATAATGGACAATCTACAGTATGTCCCCACATAGGTGAAACAACTCTTGAATAAAAATTAATTTTTAACATTATTTTAGTTTTGAAAAATTAAATGTCTTGGAAATTTTAAAAAAACTTATTTTTCTTTAAAGTGCCTTTTGTGTTGTAAATAGGACAAAAACTTATTTAAAAAAGTTGTTTAGAATCAACATTTAGGCTCCTATACCAAATTTCAAAATCATCAGCCAACTATTTTTTTATGTCTATTACATATTTCACAAATCAAAGAATTTTATTTTTAAAAGTTTCTTTTTATTACGAATAAAAAAATTACATTTAGATTATTAGTATTAAATAACTTTTTTGTACTTGTTAATAAAAATATCTTGGAAAAAATATGAAAAATCATAGTTATAACCAATTATTTTGAAGTTTGGTATATGGGCTGAAGTGTTGATTCTAAAACACGTTTCTTTTTTTTTTTCTTTTTGTTGTATTTGGCACATAAAAACCACTTTACTCAACAGACGTTTCACCTATCCGGGGACACACTGTATATGTAAGTTTTTACTTTCACCCTTCCCTTAAATTATTAAAAACCGTTATTTAATTCCACCACAATCCTTCAGTAAAACAAGTGGACTTTATTAAAGTCCACATCGTTCGTAAAGTTAGCCATGATAGACTTGAAGCTCGTTCAAGTATAGGAAGCAACATCGACGCCAACTTGATCAAGTTTATGTAACATTGTGGCAGTCTTGCAACTTCTGTTTGTTGTTGTTGCAACACATTCCGGCTGCCAATCAGACTGCACTGGAAGCTAACGACTAAGATAAAAYARCATCATCTCTTTTTCTACATTTTGTGAAACTCTTTTATTAGTTTTCATCAAGTTTTATTGCGGCACTCGCAAACGCTTGGCTTCTTCAATGCGATTCTGATGGCGTGTGGAATGGACAGGTAAGATGTTCGCTGCTTGTTGGAAGTACAGCTCTAGGCTAATCTCTTTTATCAAGTAAATTAGTATTTCAAACAAGTTGTACTGTTTCTTTTTTTATTTTATTGTACAAAATTTGCCCGGCGCATCCACCATAATTAAACTTTGAGTTTATAGATTAAAAAATGTAGTTCTCAAGTGGTAGCTGTTAAAATTTTCTTTATTTTTTATTATACCTGCATCATAATTCTAAATTAAAACACGCTGCAGCGTGCGTAATTTTGCCTTTATAGCACGCTGAAATTTTAAAGTTGTCTGGGTAACAAGAAATAGTGAAATGTTTGGACCAATTACAACGTGAAAAAATGTGCTTAACAACGTAAACTAGTAACCGTCTCTATGTAAACGATTCACAAACAACCTTTGATAATTTTATTGTGTAAAGTCACATTTTTTCAATGCTCATAAAAGATCGTAAATGGGCAGGTATAATAAAAAATTGTGTATAACACTCGTTTATAAGCGCCTTTAAAACACTTACGACGTTAAAACTTACGACTTAAACTCGTCGTGCATGTTTTAAAGGCTTGCTTATAAACTAGTACAGAGTGGTTATAAATYATTTTCATCTAGCCAGCTATTTGTGCCGCTCTACTTTTTTGAAAGCTCTAGTTCTGTCATTAGTGTTACTTATTAATTAATAATAAATTGTTGTTAATTAAACTTTTATTGTTTCAACTAATTTCCAATAATAACTGATAATTATGTATACTTTGGAAGAAAACGAGTTTATAATTGAAGTTTATTTTCGAAGTGGACGCTTAGTAAACGGCGATTTTTTAATTTTGAGTTAAAACAAGTAGGTACCCCTATTTTCGTAAGTCGGCATTTTTTATTTTACAGGAAAATTTACAGCTGGCTAGATGAAAATCATTTATAACCACTCTGTATTATAATATACTATTATTCAACTACTTAGAATTACACAATGCAAGTTGTTAGAATTAGCATAAAAGTCTAGTACGGAAATCCAGTTTCGTATCATTTTGCTCCGTCACTATATTATTGAAACTAAAGTTTTGTTGTCGCCTGTCATCAGATTGTCTTACCCAAATTTATCCCTCAGTCAGCGTTTCGCATCTTAAATTATTCCACTTGATCTTGTTTTTCTCCGTACGGTGCTTCGAAATCGCAGTGTTTATGACGACAAGTCAAAGTTGGTGTTTATTTTTTCCACATTGTTTGCGATTCCTCGCTCCGAAAAATATTACACAAACTTTCTCGGATTTATTATTAAAATATTCTAGTTGTCGCCAAAATGCGGCTAACAAACTTTTCAGTCGCGATCTTAAATTATAAAAAGCCTAACTTTGCCAAACTGTCTAGGATTTATTTTTGCTTCTTTCGCTCTTCTCTATCGCAATAATTCTAATTCAATTAGTTGCTCAGAGGACCACCTGTTCAGACGTAGCCAAAAATTAATTTCATTTTAATTAGGGTCCAACTCGTATGAGTTTGCATAATCGAGATTTAAAGCGAATGTAAAATTTTTCGTAGGAGGAAATAAAATAATTAAAAAAAAAAACTTTTAATCGCACATTAAAATTGTAAAACAAGCTTTGATTACACTTTTCTTATTTAACTAACATAAAATTTATATTTTATAATACCCTAGAAAATACTCTTGTCTAATAAAGTCATAAATTTAATATTACAACCACTCTTTATCACTAACGTGAATTTTATTTTAAGACCAAACTTTATGAAATTAAAAATTATCTCAATATTAAAAACCAAAAAGTTTTTATCAACTCATTTATTAACTCATTTTATTTTTCATATGTTGGCCGGAAAACTTTTGATTGCTTTGCAAGTCGATTGAAATACATTTTTAACAATTCGGTTTGACCAAACCACGGCGCCATTTTTTGTCCCTGCTTTATATCGATTTTCCGTCAAATATCAAGCCACAAAAAATATTTGCGTTGGAGTTCCAGCTTTAAAACTAAAATTAAAATTCAAACTTTTAAATCCGACATTCGACAATTTTTTACATTAGTGGGTGCTATTTTATGTGATAAAATGACAGAAAATGAAAACCATAAACTACTTATTTTCAAACATCAGCAAATTTTGACGCCGTAAAAGAATTGGCAGTTATTTTATTGTAATAAGAGCAAATTATCATTTTTTGCTGTGTAAAAATTCAAGTTATTATAATTATTGTCTAAGAAAAAAAAATTGATGCCGAATTGATTGAAACACTGAATACACTGAATTTTTAAAATGTTTTTAAACTTGAATAGTTAATATGCAGTATATTGTGAATTTATTATATTTGTTAAAAACATTGCATCTTGCTGTGTTTCTTGAAGCAATGCATGCTTACAAATATTTTATTTTTTAGTTGACGTTTTGTTGTTCATTAGTTGTGAGTTAATAATGTTGGTAATAAAATTTATCAAATAACAGCTTGGCAATAACAAAGATCTTTCAAGATCCCCAATCATTTATTATTACTTATTAGTCTTCATTTTGTAGTTTTGGTGCATTCATTGCAAAAAAGTAAAACTAAAAGTAGTCACAGAGTATCCCCAGGACGTAACACTCCACCGTGTTATCTAATAAAGCGGCGGAAGAGTGCTTTACTTTTTACCACTCCGCGGAGACAAAAACTTTGAGAAAAACTCGACTGAATCTCATTTGTCTTGGGCACGCGACAATAAAATGTTTTAGTAGTTCCATTAGTCGGTGCTACGTTCTAGGGACCATAATATATTGTTTAAGGACTGGTCGCTTATTTTTCCTATTAAAATGTCAATCATATGTTACAACACTTAGGAGGAGTTTTAACATGGCATTTTTATGAGGCACCTGATAAAAGCTTACACAGTTTTCTATTTACTTATTTATTTATTTATTTATTACATTTATTTAATGACTCTTTTATTTCATACTATGCGGTAAACTAAGCTACCCAGATTTATTTTGAGTCGGTGAAGTGAATTATTACKKTAACATAGKCYGTAAGTACGTAAGGACCAGCTTCATAATCGAATTAAAGAGACTTTAAAATTAATGTTGGTTTAGAAAGTAAAATTTTTGTCAACAAGTCCGTCAATCATCACATTCTAAACAACATTTAATTTAATGCCTCTTTAAATTTGATTAAGTAACTGGCTCTAAAAGTCCCATAAATGAGCTATTATATCAGAGTCAGTAAATATAACAAAGCAACACTTGTAGAAAATAATAGAATATTACTTAACGAGGTGCAAAGTCTTTCATTTCTGAAACTTGCCACCGAGATTACTATACAATTTTACTCACAACGGTATCTTTAATTTTCGTGAAAAGAGTAACAAGTTTTTTTTAAAACTTGTCGACATGGCAACAAACATTGCAAACAACGTAGTCATACGGTTTTGTGCTAGATTTGTGTGCATAAAATATACTGAATATAGAAAAACTTACACACAATTTCTCTGTTATCAAATTTTTGATTCTGGCGCCATATCCTGACTGTAATAGGAACTAAAATTGACGTTAAATTTAAATGCTCAATTTTAATTACAATTTCATTATTATCAAAACACTAATAATCGAAATCTTCAATAAAACCAGATAAATGTGTTTAATTGTAAAATGTTGTTAATATTTTAATTGTAAGTAAACAAATACAATTAACTTAAATTGTTTATTTATAATTTTAATAAAGTATTACAGATATTCATCCACAAACTGTTTACAGAAACTTGATCCTAGAAATCTAAAATTCTCCAACATTCCATTTTATTTTTTGTAAGAAATCTCAGTTGGAAATACATTGTTTTTTTTTTAATTAATCTTCTTTTTTGCTTTGCTATTAGCAACTATTGTACTTTTACTCTATTCTAAAGAAAGTGATTTCAAATAAAGTTAATGATAAATACAGGCTGCGCCAGAACTCGCGCCCTAGAGAAAATTTTCAAGTAAGGTAAGATACCAGGAACATGAAAAAAATGTTTAAAAAATTCTATCTGTCAAAAACTTTTGACATTTATTTTTTGACATTTGACATTTTTTTATGTCTATTTAATGATACTGATGATCTTGTATATGTTTTTTTACAGTTATTTAGTAAAGGTACAAAAATTTTGCCAATAAAAGCCACAAATAACATTGAACAGAGTTATAATTTAGGATATAGCTTCCCTGTGTCTTCTTATAATAGCCTGTAGCAAAAAAACTTGGAAAATTATTTTTTCAACAGAAATAAATAGAGTCAAAGTGCAAACTTTAAACTCTTATAACAGCTAAATTTTTATAGATAATTTTTTTTTAACATTTTTTCCATGTTCTTGGTATCTTACCTTATATGGCATTTTCCTCTGGGGCGCGAGTTCTGGCGCCCCCTGTATACAGGCTGTTCCAATTTTATTTATTTACATTTATTTACAAATTTAAACGGGTGATTCAATTTTAATACAAAAGTTTCCTATAAACATGTTCTAAAATTTGGATGTAAGGGAGCGCAAAGGGGTGCGTCTTTTAATGGATTTTTTTCCAATGTTTCCAAAACTATTTTAGATAAATTTACAAAATTTGCTACAGATGATAACCTTTATACACTTGAACAAATTCAAAAATAAAGTGTTGAAATTTTTAACCAGGGGTGAGTTGAGGGAAAAAAGTCCTCTAACTATTTTGGCTGTAGTTTCTTGCCACTTTCAGCAACAAAATTCTAAATTTCATAGTTCATCATAAAAAAGGTCTTTTGCGTTTTTCTGATACAACTTAACCGATTTTGAGTAAAATCACTTTTAAAATTTATGTTACACATACACAGCATAAAAATTAAAAATCAAATTCGTTTTACCGTTAAGGACACCCCTGATTAAAAATTTTAACATTTCATATTGGAATATTTAAGTGTATAAAGGTTATCAGCTGTACCAAATTTTGTAATTGTATCTATTCTGAAATATTGAAAAAAACCCTTTTAAAGGGTGTAGCTCGCTTACATTTTTCGATACATGTTCATAGGAAATTTTTGTCTTAAAATTGAATATTCTATCATCATCTATTTAAGTTTGTAATCTACTAACTAAAGGTTAACCAACGATTGATAAACCGGCCCTTAGTCGTGCTAAGATAAATGGACCTTTTTAAATAATAGTTTTTTTTTATTTAAAAAGGTCCAAAAAATTATCTTCATTTTCGTTTGTTTGCAAATAAGCGACATTATTTGCGCTTCTGTGTAATAATTCCGGCCTTGTTCATGTTAAATGTTAGACCGGCTATTAGATTGAATCGATTTCCAACCACCAAACTGTGGTTCTGCTAAATTAACTTTCATTGATTGCCTCCATTCACAATAATTCCTCCCCCAAATGAAATTTGCGTTTGAAATAAAAACATCAAATATATTTTCTATGTAATTGAAATTATGTTTTCCGACTTCCTTTTAAATCTCAATTTAATCCAGTTATTTCTTTCACAAACCCACGTGACCGCCTCCTTTTTCCAACTCTTGAAAGCAATCAAGTTCCGACGGTAATTGTACCGTGAAATTATAATTGAGATTTAACAGAACAAGTCTGCAAGTCAGTCTCGGCCCTAAACTTCTTAATTAAAAGCAAATACTGCAAGTGGGGCTAAAAAATCTCCCTCTCAAAGGACTGGCCAACCCTTCCATAATGAAAAATTAATCACCAACTTGTTTTCTAGATTTAATTTTGCATTTTGGATGATTTTATAGTGCAATCATCGGAGGGATCGTCTAAAAGGGGGCAATTTAATCCCTCGTTAATACGCGGAAATCTGCCATAGACGACCGTTAAAATAAATTGTCTGGGACGAAATCTGCATAACATGCACTGTTTTAATCTTGTGTATAAAGTTGGATAGTTGAGGTAAGTTTTTAGGAGTTTTCCGTAGAATTTGATGTAGTCAAAACGATAAATAATATGACAGGAGGTTTTAAAAGGGTCAGGAGGTAAATTAAAAAGAATTCTCAAGAGACTGCGACGCTTCCAAAATATACAGGAAGTTGGGATAGTAAGCCCTTTAAAAATATTGGTCAAATTATTATTAACTGAATTTCAAGGGCAAAAAATCTCACAGGTGTGTGACGTAATATTTTTTTTTGGGTTTTTAGCATGAGAATGTCTTCCAATAATTCACTGGCGATTTCTACAAACGAAAGAGAAGAATGCAAGGGGGCGCATTGTCCATTTAATTCGGTTACATAATGGAAAACATGACGGCCGACGTGTTCCAATTATGAAAAAACATACGGTCGAGGGTCGGAAACCGGGGGCAGAACGTGCATTATTTATGGTGTCATCGCGGGCACGAGACCGTAAAAAAACGATTTTTACAGACTGAATGGCGAGGGCCGCTTCCACCCAAATGTGATATTTGGTTTTGTTTTAGCCTTGACTTTTACCACTGGTCGATGTGCAAATTATTTACATATGGTTGGGTTTTATTCTCGGTTTCATTATTACTGTCATCAGGAGGGAAAATTTTACTATTTCTAAATAACGACTGAAAATTTTAGCAATATCCTGCTGGATAAATATGAACATATGAAAAGATGAAATTTCTGAAAGATTTTTTTTATTACTTAATGTAATACTTAGGTATAATAGTGGTATAACCACTATTTTTTATAAGTAATGAAGCTTATAAATTTGCCATAATCACACACAAAATAATTTTATCCACAATCACTCTATAAAGCGACTTTATTCCATACTTTAGATGCGTATAAAGTACCACTTTAACCACTGGTGGAATAAAGTTAGTTAATAACCAGCGCACCGCGTAACAGCTTACTATGTTTAACCGAAAGCACATTTGGCGTGACGTTTAAATGTCAGTTTAATTTTTAATTAATTTTGGAATAATTTGGGCCTGTGATTGTGGATAAAACGTTATATTGTAGTCCTGTGTTAGTCGCGTTTTATCCACTTAAGAAAATTAACCGCTCGAACTGACGTTCTCGCGGTTAAACATTCTTGCGTGGATAAAACGCTACCTAACACACTCTTACAATAAATAACTATTATTAATTGCACTAGTTTACACAATTTTTATACAGGGTGTCTTAAGTTTTGGACCGGCGACTCAATTAGAAATATTTATTTTTGCGCCGGCCGTAAAACTTGAAACACCCTGTACATTAGCTAATTTTTTTTTGATTCTAAGGCACTGAGTTCAAAAAAAAAAGTTCAAAAAGAATATTTAAAAAAGTCCACCACGTCACGTTTAAGGAATATGTAATTAACAAAAATACAAAGACAGACAAACAACAAATTAGAAATGAGTAATTTTAGTTTAATTTTTATAATTTTTTGGATCAGTTTGTGCCGATCTTCGAAAACGCTTCATCAGATCTTGTTTGTCACTTATGCTGCTGAAAAGAAGTCCAAATATCCATTTAGACCCATCTGATAATAACTTTGCAATAATTTAGCAACAATTTGTATTTTAAATGAACTTGAAATCAAAGGCATTTGTGCAGAAAGCAGGAAAATTATCGTTCGTAAAAAATAAACTGTGATGTGATAAAAAAGAACAATTATTTTTGTTTAATTAAAGGTAAATGAACATAAAAATAGTAATTTAATTAAAGATATATTAAACAAGTTATTACTGGTAAACTAATTTTATTAATAGATAATTCAACAGAAGACAATACATGTGCATGCTATATTATAAATTTAACCTGTTGTGCTTGGAAAACAATGCTCTTGTGGCAGACCAAATCTGCTGTTTGATAGACATTGTTAATAATTGTTGCAATGCATAATTGATATTATGTTAATGATGTAACTTATTGTGGTAAAATTTTTATAACAATTCTCGATATTCTGAACATCCATTGTTGCAGTTTATATAGTACACAATACGTATTTCATGAAGCATAAATTAGTGGCTGCTATGTTGTATTCCTCCCACATTATATACTTTCAACAAGTTCGATGATAATGAAAATTGTGCTTTTGCCTCCGCAAGTGTTGCATTGGGTGTTATAAACCGACTCCGCAAAATTTCTTTGATGAGAAAAGTTGCCAAGTTGGAATCATCAAGACTGAAATGGTCTCCGTTTAATAACAACTTGACCACTGCACCTTCATACTGTTCATACTCATATGACTTTTATTTGTTTTTACCAACTGGAAAACATGGCGAACGTAAAAATATTTTAATTAACTCGGAACGATTCAGATCCGGGCGTAAAAACTCGAAATTACAACAAACTCCCGAAGTTGGGGTAATAAAGGTATCGGATTCCGATCTTACGTGCAAGAACTAACACCATTTAGCAACAAAACAAATAAAGCGGAGAGTTTGCTGTACTAAGTCTCGGGAAATGCGACAGGGAATAGTGTAAGTGGGAACGTACGTTTAAAATAATTTTTATGGCTTGGAAAACGTTCTTTTCGAAACTTTTTTTAATCTTATTAATGGTGACCCGTTTTGTCGTTTGCTGTCATCGGACCTGCGTTATACAGGGTGTTTGTGGATTGCGAGCAAATATTTTAACCACTAAGAGCATTTGTTATGAAAAGTCGAATTGAAGACCAAACAAATTCCGTATCCAAATTTTATTTTGGCAYTTTCCCTTCTGTGATTTTCACGAGCCGTTCAGTGTGTCTGTTCTTGTTAGTTGGAAGTAAAAATATCAATGAAAATAAATTGCATTGAATGTTGACCGTGAAAGTTTTTATAAAGAAACTTTTTGTCCAAAAAAATTATCACATGTTTACACGGCTCAGTTTAGTTAGTCGTTAATGCGCTTTCGGGTGAATTGTCACATCGATTTAAAATTAAATTGTCAATCAAGTCATTATGGCCAACTACTCAAACGCCAAATTAACTAGTGTACGGACATCGCACTTCCAAGACCGATTTTCACTAAATGTTTGGGCAGAGATCATTGAAGATCACCAAATTGAACCCTACATATTACCTCAGCCTTTAACTAGTGCCGTTTATCTGAATTTTTTGGAAAATGTGTTGTCCGATCTGGTGGAGGATGTGCCCTTGGCGACACATCCGGTATTTTCAAGTGGAGCTCCATCAGATTATGCCGAAGTCGTCACCAATGGATTGAACAATCATTTTCCCTAGAGATGGATTGGCAATGACCACCGCGGTTACCAGATTTAAATACGTGTGTTTTTTGGGGGGTTCACATGAAACAATTAGTGAATTAGTGTACGCAGCTTAAATTTATACCTTCGAAGGGCTATGTGTGCGAACGCAAGCTTCCCTAGCCCGAAGAGTGCATTGCCAACGAATAACCACATTTCGAMCAATTTTTTATAATAGCAAGTATTGACCCACTAACATTGACACTGATCTACCTTGTAGCGATAATTTTTTTGTCTTTACGCTGTTTTCTTTCCAAAGTTTTTTCTTATGAATGAACGTAAACATCGTATTAAGACATAGGCGGGGACGGGTTTTCAGCGTCAATTTAATTTTAATTTTAATTCAGAAATGACGTGCTTTCGACAAAAGTTGGAAAAACGAAAGTTGTTTCTTTTGACGAGTCCTATTAGTGGTTAAAATATTTGCTCGCAATCCTCAAACACCCTGTATTTATAACCTGTTACTATTAAAATGTTTGAAAACCATGAATTATGATAGCTGCTTCAGAAATTAGTGCTTTAATTCATTAATTACAGGGATATAAACCGAGGAAATCACAGCTGGGACACTCTATATAAGAGCTTCCACTGTTATGTATTAACGTTTGGATTAATTATTTTTTGCATTTTCCTGTCAAAATCTACACATTCCATGTTATTAAATTAATGATTCTGGTAGCAGAACCCTCGCAAGATAATTCTCCGTTCCATTCAACAAGCATCTCGTCTCCTCTTTGCGCGCCCACCTAATTAATTATAGTCGAATGACAGTTCATATTTTACAGGTCGTTAGTTAATTAACGTGTTAAGCATGTCGACGCTTTATCGACTCTTCTGGAACGCGGCGTCGTGACGGCTACTAATTTGAGTGCAAGGCGTCGAGGGTGGCCAASCTGGGGACGTCCCCTCACATGATTGTCCACTCAGCAAAGAGCTTTCCTAATCCATGTGTGCCGAGCATAATATAGAGATAGGGAAATAAAGAACCGCCAAGAATAAGTCATATATTCACGGAAAAAGGGATACGGACACAGCATTTCTTAGTGCTTGCTGAAAATGGGAGTTGAAAAGAGGAGAAAGACGATTTTTTTGGTGAAACTGGTCGTGCAACTAGCCAATAAAGTAGCAAAAAGAATTTTTTGGGATTAAAAAAGCGCAACAGGGATTTGGTCGCTTGTTGATTTTTATACAGGGACTTTGACGTTTCTAAATGAATTGCGAAAGTAAATGATTGCGATTTTTGTCGTCCAGTAGGCCACAAACATGCATTATTATGAAATGCAAAGTCACATTTTTATACATTTGTTGTACAAACATACTTTTGCACACTAGTGTAATAAAAGTTTTAAAATGTAAGGTACTAAATACTAAAGCAATTTTTTTTTATGAAATTTAATTTAATTTCAAAATGAGGCTTACGAAAACGTATCATTTGTCAGGTGGTTACGTCGCTGACAGTCCGCTCACTATAACAAATGTGCATTATCTGTTAACTAACAACATACAATACTAATAACCACATTGATTTAGTTAAGTTTAAACATCATTTTGTTCGTGAAATTTAAAATGAACCATTTACACAGTATTTTCACTCAATTATTTATTGTTAATTTGACACAGCAGACAGTAGTCATTTTTAGCTTTTTTTTAGTGATGTACTCGTATCCTAACCCGAGGTAGCTTTACATATCTATGTTTCTTGAATGTTTGTAAATTTGCACATTTACATTCATTGCGGCAGTATGAAAAATTGAAAAATATTCATTGATGCTGAGTTTTGGTGCCTTTTCTCTTTGTTGACCAGAGATTGATACGACCTGATTACGAGTTTAATTTAAATTTGACGCCACGTGAGACAATTTTAAAATATGTTATTATTAATTAATTTTTAAGACTTAATTCAGTTTAGTGCCCACTAATTCTGGAAGATAGTCGTTATTCTTTTAACAAGTCAATTTTAGCCGGGATTAGAAGACAAAATACACTGGCGGATACGGAATTTTGAACGATTTGTCATTAGACTGTCATAAAAATGTAAAACGGACCTTAGGCCTAACCTCACTTTCGGTTTTTGTAATTTTTATCCTGATAGCTGGAGAAAAAATGACAACAAATCAAAATAGTTTATTGAACTTATATAAAAACACGTATTGCTGTCATTATTGTTACGGAAAAATAAATTTCAACTAAAACTTTCAAATTTTATTTGAAATGTCAATCATAATGACAATAAAGCGTGGCTTACATTGACATTTTTTGAACTGACATAAATTTGATGTCCAAAATTCCGTGTCCGCCAGTGTATGGTATATACCGGGTGAATAAAAAGTATGYAACCAAGCGTATWGTATGTATAGTATTCTCAGAATATTTATCAAAATCACGTACATTCTGTTTGGCGCTATACATTAATCACGTGAGGCCAGAAATGTCATTTAGGACATCCTCGTCAGGAAAAAGCGKCAATTTAAAATTTATGAAATGTAATTCAAAAAAAGCACAAAAAGCTTTGTTTTCGCTAGTACTTTGTACCGCGTGCAAATTAATTGCGTTTTTTGATACGTTTCGACAATTGTTTACCTGAAATTTTGTGTCTTACTTTTTGCGGCTATTTGTTAGAACATTTAGAAGCGTTTTGTTAGAGATGGAAGTAAGTTAAACTGAAATTTATAAATTTGACATGTTATACAACATTCCAGTTTACATATTAATTAATAATAACAGTTTTATTCGTCGGTTTTCATATCACTCGGTTCGTGATAAAAATGTAAATAGTAGTTTCTTATTTCGTTCATAAAAATTTAAGTTGGAACGAGTTTGTAGAAAAACAAAAAGTTTTTTTTATTTAAAATAGCAACCACTATTGTCCCTGCCGAGACTGAGATAGAAAAAGGCGGGTTAACTTCGAATTTGAAACTGAAATTTGTTTTCAAATAATACACACACAATATTTGCCAACCCATTATTTTTAATTAAAATTAAAAATATTATACAGGGTGTTTCACACAACTTTACGAGGCTTGCATCTAATGTACGCACCCAAATATACAAAATTCACAAAACACTAGATAGGTACAGAAAATATACATTTAATTATTTAATTTTTGGAAACCCATGACAGTAGTTGTCAAACTAATCACTGTTTCACTAATAGTCATAAACTGCAGATTTTCAYAAACAATTATCATTTATTCTATCAAGAGATGGCATAATTATGATTCTATTTTAACTATCTTAATCACTAACTAACTAAAAATGTTTTAAAGGGCGAACAAACTAGAAAAGATTATTCAATTTTTCAAAATTTTTAATCGAGTTTGTATCGGAATATGTATTATTGATTGCATTTTAGAGGCGCTGGCCTCGTAAAATTATGTGAAACACCCTGTATTCTCAGTTTATAAATGACCAGATTCGTACAATCTGATTAAAAAAAAAAATAAAGTTTTAAAAGCAAGACCAATTCATCAATTTCAAATATCACATTTCAATGCAAGACCAAAACTTCATAACTTTTAAACATTATTTCCTTACCATTGTAAGGAACATAAAGGCACTTGTGAGATGAATGTACCTACGACAAAAATATGAAAATTGGCACTAATATGACACTACATACCTACCTTTCCAACTTTCGTAACACCCCCCATATTTACTCGACCAATATACAAAGTTTCTCCAGAAGCTGTTTTTCCAGCAGGGATTGCTCCTGCTGGTACTTGTCCATCTCTTGACGGCAACCAACACATTTTTTTTTCGCATAAAATCTAAATTAATCAAGGTTAACACAAGAAGGCAACAATTTTAAAATTACCTTGAAATCATTAACTTTTATTTCACGTCCATCATAACTGACATATGCTTCTCGTCTTCTAGGAATAATTTTACATGG
>NW_025400984.1:2189241-2191572 GCF_015345945.1 Tribolium madens | reverse complement strand
GGACACAGCTTTTTTGTTTCTTCTTCTAATGGCCTGTAGCAAAAAAACTTGGAAAATTATTTTCCCTACAGAAATAAATAGAGTCAAAGTGCAAAATTTAAACTCTCATAACTTTGAAACTTTTATAGATAGATTTTTTTTTAAATTTTTTCTATGTTTGTGGTACCTTACCCTACATGGCATTTGTCTTTGAAGCGGGAGTTCTGACGCACTCTGTATGTGCATACCATGTAGAACGTGGCTCCTTCAACTTTTAGAATCGCGATATCTCAGGAATGGTGATTGTTAGAAAAAAAGTATAAGGACCATTTTGTAGATAATTTCAAGATCTATATTATTTGTCTGGGATACTTTTTTGATAAACTTACCGTTTTCGAAAAAAATCTAAAAAACGTCAAATTTAGACCTTTGACCCCGAATAACTTTTTTAGCACACATGGGATCGATGGGGACTTTTGACACTTTATTCCTAATGGTGTACTCAAGATCTCCACCAAAATTTAGCTCTGTCGGAATTTTAGTTATTTAAAATGTTTATTTTGACCGGACTATAAAGTGTATTTTCCCGTCACGTCATTTGTAATTTTATTTTTAATGGGGAAAACTGTTTTGGGGCTAATATTTATATCTTCTATATCATCATAACAATCGTAATTCAAGCCCTAGACGGTATAATCATGTCGTGATCTTGATTCACAATACCCAATAAATTAAAAATTAACAATAGATACACTTGAGTGCAAAAAAACGCAAATTATCAAAAACAAGATTGTCCAATTTTTCAGAGATTTACATAGTATGAAAAAGGTTGTTCCCAAAAAGGTTAGAAAACCATCAAAAGAAATGTCGTATTTGGTAGTCTTGCCAGTGCTTTGTCATAGTCAGTGTTAAAAACTAAATCGAAAACTTGATAGAAGTTTGGAAGATGCCTGACAATTATAAAATTGTGAATTGTCACAAAGACAACGTTAACGGCATTTATTAACAGGCCAAATTACATTGTAAAAAAATCAATTTGTGTTTTTTTTTGCACTCAAGTGTTATTAGATAGTTTCAAACGTTTTATCCTGTTTAATAAAACCCAATAAAGTATGTATAATAAAAAGGACAATAATTTTTGTCATAGGTAAGTCATCAAAGCGTTTCTTTAATGTTTTTTTTACTGGGTGTATCAGGTAACACCTTTTTTTTCGTCGTTCTATGTCTATGCTTTTAGGGTGTGAATAACATTTAACAATTTACAATCATTAAGCTGTCACACAGGGCTGTTTTAAGAGCTTTAAACAGTCCGTCTTTCGTTAACGTCCGGTTTTTTGACAGTTCTGATAATTTAAATTTTCAAATATTGACATTTTCCGAAAAATTATAATTTTTAAAGATGGTAATTTATACGACGAAAAACGTGCTGTTAAGGCCCATAACAACCGCGGGAGAATTAAAGCCCTTCTTCGTTGAATTTAAAAAACTCCCACGGTGGTTATGGCATTTTAACAGCTCTGTAAATACGTAAATAACTACAGGGTTATTCACGGGAGAGTTATTTCAGTTTTTTTTTTGCCACAACTCATTATACATATTGCAATAAATTCTTGATTTCAAGTTTTGACAATCATTATAACTGAATCCACGATATCTGTTATTAGCCTTGTGGTGTTCTGTGGTCTTGTCTCTTTGACATTAAAACAAAAAAATCATCTCTCAAATTATGCGACATGATTTGTTATTGTTAACAACCGCCTAGGCCCATGTTTAGAAGCACATGGTAGACACTTCAAACACCTTTTACATTACCATAACCTGTTAATTTATTTGTTGAATTTTGATTAAATATAGAGGTTATTTGTCAATCTGACATTTCTGGCAAATCTATCCAACTTACTTTAATTTCTAATTTAAAAGAAATAACATGTTTAATTTAGCAGTTAGTGATATTGGTATTGTTGGTTGTGGCAAAAAAAAATCAGAAATAACCTTTTCGTGAATAACCCTGTATAATGGTTTTACTTTTTGAAAACTTTTAGATAATATCTTTATATGTAGTTCTAGCAGGTTGTCTTATCTGACACATTATTTATTTATACTTTGGGTTTATCTTGGTTTCTTTGAAAATACAGCATTTCTCATACTTATACAGAAAATTGATGACAAATTCAATTCCTTGACATTTATCAGAAATTTGAAACCATTTTAAAATATACTAAGCTTTATTATTTTAGGAATAGGCGCATCCTTACTAATATTGATTTATTAGGTTATGACTTAATGTAAAATTTTATGACATTCTTTCAGAAAATGATAAGTAGTATAAACTCATTATTTTTTTCAATTTTT
>NW_025400984.1:2137502-2185656 GCF_015345945.1 Tribolium madens | reverse complement strand
TGCAAAATTTAAACTCGCATAGTTCCGAAATTTTTATAGATAGATTTTTTTGAACTTTTTTCTTGTTGTCTAGAGCACCGCGCGATGTCGGAGGTGCGCGACTTTCCGGACATCTGTATTAATAAAAAAATTATAACTTCTTGAAAAGTTCATATAAATTTTTTGACGTTCAACACCAGATAAAATATAATAACTATACTAATTACGACATCTTCTTAGGCACAGCACCGGCGTGACAGTTCAAAACAAAAAGTTTGACAAGTATCTTCTAACAAGTAAAATGCTAACAGTTACCGTACGTATAAAATCGACAAAAATTCAAGTTGTCGACTTGAAAATCGTAAAATCGGCAGATAGAAGCTTTTGATTATTTAACGAGCGTACATATTGGATGTTGGAGTGAAATTTCTARTTGTGCTTTCTCTCAAAAGCAAGAAATATTTGAATCGTAACAAAACAAAAACGACAAATTTTAAATTGGAATGTGTATTTCGTATTGAATGAAACAATTCTAAACAACTTAATATTCAAGTGTTGCATCTTCAATTACTTTTTAGTTGAAAAAATTGTAGCAAAATCATTTTCACCCAATGAAATTGGCTTAATAAATCCATTCAAATTAACTCTTGATCCCGAAAGTCAGACAGGTATGCCAGTATTCCACGAAATTAAAGTTTTGCAAGCGGCCTTAAATATTTAGTTGCCGGGATTTTGGTAAACTTCRTTCGATAAAATGGTCTGCAGTCGTGGGATTTTCACAGTTAACGTCTTTCGGAATTATCGGAAACGGTATGGAATTACTTTCGCTTGGTTGCTATTCGATCTAAAACTCATCCATGAGATTTGACACAGGCAAGAATGYCTCGACGATACTAAAAATGTTACAAAGTTGAAATACAGGATGTTTAAAAAAGATTGTAAAGTATTTCAGGAGGTAATAGTATGGACTTAAACAAATAAAAAAGTCTTAATAAAGATGGGTCCTCAAAGTAACGGTTTCGGAGATATCGAAGATTATTTATTTTTTAAAATAATTATTTGCAATCTGTTCAAACAAAAATTAAAAAGTTCTACTAAAAATTCTAAAACTTTCACATTCGATATTTTTAAAACCGTCACTTCGCAGACTTTTTTGTTTATTTTGGATCATACTATTGTCTTCTTAAATATTTTAGAATCTTGTTTTAACACCTCGTATTTGTTTCAATTTTTCTGTATTTATATTTAAATGCCCTAGAGTTATAATATTTTTTTGGTTTTCAAACAAAATATTTTGATAATAGCCAAGCGACCGTTACCGATACAGATTAAAACATAAAGCAATGCTCAATGTAACGACGCCATAACCTGTCTAGCTGTACTAACTGTAGACTCTAATGCAAGTTTTATGAGGCACGTTGAAATTCATCGGCAAGTTTAACGGCGCCGTAACTATCGCGGCAATAAAGTTATAAATTTCTACATTAAAATATGACACCAAGTGCTCGAGCCGCTGCCCAATCTTCTAAATATTACATCCGCAGACATTAAAATAAAGAATAAAATTTCAACCGAATGCTGTACCTACTTTTCTTCGAAAATGTTTCTGGTATTTATAATACAGGGTGATTTACGAGGAATAATGAGCCTGACCAAATTCTCGATGCAACCACCATTACATTTTTGCAAGTTGCTTTGCGACACTTAAAAAAATATAATTTGAATCCACGGTGCCTACTACACAGGTTTCTTTGTTGTTGAAATYATTTATTTATTACTCTGGGAGCCGGTTTACAGAAGACGGATTCAAAATTAATTCACTAATTTAATTCACTGTTAAAATTTAGTTCCCCCGTAAATTTGAGCATATAAAACAAGGCGACAAGAAAAAATCATGTCGTGACAACTTGACAAATTTTATATCATTTTGTTCGTTTCAGTGAGACAAATCAAATGCACTGAAAAAAAATCAAAAAGTCCACACACTTTAAACTAATTTTTTTTTTCGAATTTAAATGAATTTAAAATACTTTAACTTTAAAAAATCATTACTCAATAACTATTAGGCCGATTTCCTTCAAATAAAGACCACTCTAAAGGTATGGTCTTGCCCTTTAGAATGATATAAAATTTGAAATTGAATATTGGAAAACTTTTCTTCGAACAGTGTTCGAAAAAGTTGGAAGTAAATCGAAGTAATCTAAGAAAAACCCTACGAGTATTTTTTTCTTCATCATCACCGTGTAGAGCATCTTTTTATTAGTAAGAATCCAAATTTTTAAAATAATATATCGAGTAGTTTTTAAGATATGATTTTTTGAAGTTAAGTTATGCAATTTTGGTGTTACGCCATAAAGGAGAAATGCATGTTAATCTTACTTAAAATTGCATTTTTATAAAAATATTTGTTTTAAGACTCTTCTGTTGTTTAAAAATTGTCAATTCCATCTTCTTTGTTCTAATTAGAATAAACAAAAACTGTTTGTTTACTTAAAACAAATAAAGAGTACCTGCGTACTAATTAAAGCAAATAAAAAGTTTTTTTGTTGCAAAAATGACCACTGATCATTGAGCAAAGAGGATCTAGAAGTTTAAGGCACGAGCCTTAAATATAAGGGCAAATCTTTTTCAAATCAAATCACGTTCCATTCAGATTTCGACTTGTTCACTTTGTTCTAGCTTTCTGAACTTTTTTTTGAAAATGTTCTCAGCAAATGCTTTCTCATCACTTTCTACTGATGTTGAATGCAATAAGTCAGTTGCTTCGTGTGCAACTGTTAAGACAACAACTACTACCTACAAGCTAATTGAAGCTAATCGTAGAATGTACCCATAAAATAAATCAGGTGACTTATTCCATTTAACATCAGTCGAAAGTGATGAGAAAGCATTTGCTCAGAACCTACTCAAAAAAAGTTCAGAAAGGTAGAACAAAGTGAACAAGTCGAAATGTGAATGGAAAGTGATTTGATTTGAAAAAGATTTGCCCTTATATTTAAGGCTAGTGTCTTAAACTTCTAGATCCTCTTTGCTCAATGATCAGTGATCATTTTTACAACAACAAAACTCTTTATTTGCTTTAATTAGTACGCTGATACTCTTTATTTGTTTTAAGTAAACAAACTGTTTTTGTTTATTCTAATTAGAACAAAGAAGGTGCAATTAACCATTTTTAAGCAAAAGAAGTAAAACATACTTTTATAAAAATGCAATTTTAAGTAAGATTAACATGCATTTCTCCTATATGGAGCAGTGCTTAATTAGCAAACCTTGATTTCAAAAAATCATATCTTGAAAACCACTCGATATATTCTTTTGAAAATTTGGATTACAACTAATAAAGAGATGCTCTACACGATGGTAATGATGAAAAAAAAAGTTTGCCAATATTCAATTTTAAATTTCATATCATCTTAAAGGGCAAGGCCATCCCTTTAGAATGGTCTTTATTTGAAGCAAATCGGCATAATAGTTATTGAGTAATGATTTTTTAAAGTTAAAGTATTTTAAATTCATTTAAATTAGAAAAAAATATTTAGTTCTAAGTGTGTGGACTTTTTGAAATTTCTTTTAGTGCATTTGATTTGTCTCACTGAGACGAACAAAATGATATAAAATTTGTCAAGTTGTCACGACATGACTTTTTTTTTGTCGCCTTGTGTTATTTCATCAATCATTGTCATTTTTGACAAACGCTACAAATTTAATATAAACTGATCAAAATGTGGACTTATTTCATGATGAGAAGACTGATATGATTTTAGCTTKTGGAGAATGTGTCAAGAATGCATCTCCTGCTGCCTGTGTGATGCCCAATGATATCCCGAAAGAAAGAGCACTTTTTGACATATCAAGTTAGTTTTTGAGCAAATTGGGTTCCTGTTAAGTTATCAAAGCGAAAGATACCACTGGATAAAGCTTGAATGGGTGCCTTCCGCTAATAATACCCATTTTTGTGTTGGTATTTCAATTACTTCTSTTTTTCATTATTTTAATGTCAAAACTGACGCATTGTAAGTGTGCTCGCTATGATTTCATATTTATTARAAATAGTCTTTAAAATCTACCGGACCTATGAAAATGCAATGTTGGTTGCATTGAGAATTTGGTCAGGCTCATTATTCCTCGTGAATCACCCTGTATATTTTCTTTAAACTGAACGAAACATTCCTAGTTCAAATAAAAAAAGTGCCTTTAACCCTACCTTTGACTTATTACTTGTTTATTAAATCAAGCGTGAATCGGAAACTTACCGCTGAAGAACGATATTTAATCATTTTTCTATTAAAATCAGCGGAACTAATTTAAAAATAAAATATGTGCAAAGCAGCCTCCGCGTTCAACCAATCCATATTCGCAGTTCCGAATAAATCCTTCGTTTGCCTCTCGTTTTTTTTTCTAATTAATTTTTGCACCATCGTAGCTTAGTCAAATGCAGAGTTTCGTGCAATAAATAAAGGAAAAAAGCTGTTACGGAATAAAGCAAGCTTTCGTGAAGTAACAAATCTACTTTGCGAAGGTGTTGTCAAAGTTAAGGTGGAGAGATTAGCCTTAACAAGCCGTACGTGATCCTGAATCTAGGAACTTGAAAGCGCTTTCCTACTTTTATATTGTATTGCACCTACATACTCGTAGTCTTCCAAAATAATTTACTCTCTAGAAAACCGCTCTTTTATTTGTGATGCGAAATTCAATAAACAGAAAGGAAATTGTTCTTTTTTAGAAAATAGGTACTTTTTGTAACTAAAAAAAATGTGGTACATGTCCTTCGCTAAATATAGAATAAAACCATTTTTTTCTAAAATAGATTGAAAGTAAATGGCATTGACAAAATTCTCGTAAGCATTATAGTAATGATGTGTAGTATATTTATTTTATTTATTTAGTTTATGCTAGATAGATATAAAAGACCCAAAATCACTGAAAGAAAAAAAAAACAGCCTCAACTAGGTACTTGATTCATTAGAGTAGGTATTTTGAAATTTTACTTGAAAACTTTTTCTGGTCTAAACGAATCGACTAAATATCACTTAATAATCAAAAACAAGTCAGTAATTTTTCAAAATATTTTCTAAATCATTGCATCTGTCTTTTCAAATACATTTCTTTTTAGAACAGCCTTCCAAGTAGCCCCCACTGACCCAGTTGTCTCAAACGGATTAACTAAAGATAGTCACCGAAGACGCCCTTTTTGACGTGTATTTGTAATTAGTGGCTGACAACTTCCTTTCCTTCTCCTTTTTGGATTTTCGTTGGACCAAACCCTCCATGCTCGAATGATTGTAGTCACTTCGACCCAATTTTCTGGCCACTTTACGAAAGGGTATAAAACCTTGTGTACTCTCACAATTTTGACCTCTTTCTAAATAAGATAATTGATTGTAATGTTGATTACCACGAACGTGAGTCATAAGTAAAAGATTTGACAACATCTAAAATATTAATAATCATTAACTGTGCTCTAGACGGGAGAAGAACTGTACTTGGTAAAATGTCAAATACAAGAATAAAACGTCCAAGATTTGCTCTTATCATTAAGATATAGGCTTTTCTTTTTAGAAAAAAGAAATCTATTGTATCAATAGTATCATTGTTTCAGATATTACATTAGGATTCTTAAAATGTCAAATATTCAAACTGTAGACAAAGGGAAGAAGAGGATGTAACTTTATAATGATTTCCAAAAAGTAAAAATCAAAAGAAAAAAAATGTAAAAGAGTTAAACTAGATGTTAAACATTTACTACTATGTCGTGAAATAAAAGGAATTCGCTCTTCATGTGACGTCGCTGATGACCTAAAAACCATTCTGACATCTAACTGGCCAGCTCTAAAGAAACTACTCCAAAGAACCAAATATTACGACGAAATCTAAATATCTTACTTGATTGTATTGTATATAATAGTAATAACATAATGTAATTATATTTTTTACGTTAGACGCTAATAACCCTTGCGGTTGAAGCGATTTCTTTAATAAAAAAAAGAACGAATGGATTAAGAGAATATTTGGTACTATTGGCAATATACCCCCAAATTCCGTGATTTGTGGAAAACGCTTTGAAATAACGAGCTATTATCAAAACAAAAATGTAACCAAATTTTATTCCATTGTTCTATCCTTGCTGTTGAATTATAAAAGAATTACTCGTTTTCAGATAATCTTTACCACTTCCATTAATACAGAACGTAAGCCGTTAGAAACGACAATCTCTAGACTTATTTGACAAAAATTACTTAATTTCAAGATTTTAATCAACAAAGCGATTTAAAAGTAGGTGAGACTCATGATTTTGATTTAAAAAAATTTCTAGATGCAATAAGTTCGGAAGAAAAATTTGTCTTACTAGATAAAATTCAAAATTTAGAAAAAAAGTTACAGGAAGCAAATGTAAGATTTCAAAAGTTGAATAAGCTATACCAAAAAAAACTTAAAAAAAAGAAAATGCAGGAAAAAGTTGACAATTACAGTAAAGGTCAACATTGTGTAGTGGAAATTGAGTCAGATTCAAAGGACTTAGAACCAAGGGCTCTGTTTTTACTTGAGCAAATTTATAATTATTCCCTAAAAAAAACGCAAAATGGTCTGAGGTTACAGTASGTTATTGTATTGCCTGYAGGTACACTTCTSCAAAAGATTATGAATTGGCAAYAAGTCAGTTTTTAAAAGCTCCATCCAAAACAACTTTGAACAAATATATGGAAAATTCTCAAGGGGTTTTCTCAAAGCAAAAAAGTGATAGAGAATAATAAAGAACTAATTAATAGAGAATAAAATTAATCCTTGTGTTTTTTATTTGAAGTATTGAAGAAATAATAATTTTCTTGTAAAATTGTAAAGATTAAAAATAACTATGTAACCTAAATGTAAATATGTATTTATTTTTTTTAATAAATTAAATTAAATTTGCTTATAAAATGTTATAATTAATAATAAATGTTTTTGGTCTAGTTCGTAGAAAAAATTACAATCAATAAAAAAATTATTATACAACCCATAAAACACAAAAGTAAATTTATCAAGTTTTCAAACCAAAGTATACATTCCATTGGAGCGCGGACTTGTCGCTCCCTCAACGGCCATTTTTTTGACATTGCGTAGACTTATTATTACTATCAATCAACGCAGACGACGGACCAAAGTATTTTGTCCGCAATAGTATGCAGGTRTGCCAACTTAAGATTACAAAAATACTGGAAATTTGGTTTCTATTATTTTTTATACGATCTTTATCATTATTATTATTATTACTTTTAATCATAAAACTGTATATTACGTTTTTAATACGTCCATAATCCATTTTTTTGTTTAAAATAGTWCGATATTCATTTGCTGCTAAAAATTTAAATGAAATCATTAAAAGTTGTTATCATAAAAATCATGCTTATATTGTCCATAAGACTTTTATTTTATGTCAATAGTAAGTCATAATTTTTTAAAGTGTAACATCTGTATGCAATTATTTCTACTTTAGTTAGATACAAAGATCCCAGATATAAATGAAAGAAAAAAAACTAGTACCAGTAGTCGAAACCTTTGACACATAAATTCTTTTATACAGAAAGTATTCAGTTAACATCAAATAACAATTAGGACAACAAGAGTTTTATAGACAGTTTAAAAATCGAGGTACATTTAAATTCTAGCAACCGTTGGGGAGCTAGAACGAGACTTTTAGAAATTATATAACTATACAGGGTGCGCCAGAACTCGCGCCCCAGAGACAATTTTCAAGTAAGGTAAGATACCAGGAACATGAAAAAAATGTTTAAAAAATTCTATCTGTCAAAAAATTTTGACATTTATTTTTTGACATTTGACATTTTTTTATATCTATTTAATGATACTGATGATCTTGTATATGTTTTTTTACAATTATTTAGTAAAGGGACAAAAATTTTGCCAGTAAAAGCCACAAATAACATTGAACAGAGTTACAATTTAGAATACAGCTTCCTGGTTTCCTCTTTTAATAGCCTATAGCAAAAAAACTTGGAAAATTATTTTTTCAACAGAAATAAATAGAGTCGAAGTGCAAAACTTTAAACCCTCATAACTTTTAAAGTTTTATAGATAAAATTTTTTTAACATTTTTTTCATCTTCCTGGTATCTTACCTTATATGGAATTTTTCTCTGGGGCGCGAGTTCTGGCGCACTCTGTATAATAAGTCTTTAAAGTTTTTTCCAATACTAATATTAAATATGAAATTTTACTAAATTTTGAAATTATTGTAAAGAAAGAAAAAAAAGTGTCAAGATAAGAGTATTTTATCGCCAACCATCAATAAACCCATGCATTACCATAGCAATTTTCGGAAGTAAACAAACACTTTATTGTACTGTACAAATCAAACATTTTACCTGCCGCAAATATTGCAAAGACCATTTTAAGTAAAGTTCAAACTGACAACACAGTTGTTATCAATGATAATTCTTCTAATTCTTCTAAAGATTTGCAAATTGTTAACATAGATTCTAATCCTCAAACATTTTCAAATGAAAAGCCTTCGAGTTCAGAAATTAATTTCAATAATCCGCCAGGGTGCACGTTCACGTTTAATATAACTAATAATAAGTAGATTTATTTTGTATTTGCTGTTATTTTTATATCTGTGTAAACTGCCATACTAAAACGTGATATCACTGGTAACTTATAATTTTTTTCTCCATTTTTTAGGAATCTTTACGGTTGGCGATAAAATTTTGTGTGCAACACGTCAGTAAAGTGATATTATCGAACTCGCCTGTTACTTGTCTTGCTCGCTCTGCTCATAATCTCAGACTCGTTCGATAAAGTATCACTTTACTGACTTGGTATATAAATAACTATTATGTACTAGACGTTGTGATTGATGATGTACTTTATAGTAGAGCGTATATTAAAGGCAACATAAGAAGTAAAATATGTCTATATTTACCACCAACCAAAAATGTAAAATTTTATATTAGAAATACAGGGTAGGTATTTCACGAGTGATAATGAGCTTGACGGAATTGAAAATACAACCCACAATACATTTGCAAAGTTAACTTGGWTATTTTAGATATCGCTTTGTTTGAAAAARCGATAATGAATCCACGATAGTTTTGCTTCCAATAATTTTATTTGTCACAACTAATATTAAATTTAGCAAAAAGTRAAAATGCATTCGAACGATGAGAAAACAGATCTGATTCTCATTTATGGCGAATTMGGCAAAAATGCTTCTARCGTTGAACCTTTCTAAAGACAATATTTCCTGAATAGAAAAGCTCCAAAAAGGTTTGAATCACTAAAGTGTTTTCCAATGGTAGATAGACAAATAACCTTAAAAATTGTGTTTCCTGTCTTGTCAGTTTCTTTGTGTGAGTCACGCGACAACTATGTTGTATTTATTTTAAAGCCTATGCAAATGTATTGCTGGCTGCTGTTCAAATTTGGTCAGGCTCATTATCATTCGTGAAATACCCTYTATAGTGATACAGAAAATTTTGCAAAAAATTACTAATCAGTCATCAACTCATCAATTAATAAAACTTGTGTTTAAAAATTGATTTTTTAGTTATTAATCCTTAATTCTAATAAATTTTAAATCAATATAAAAAACACACTTCAGTAATATAATGATGTATATTAATTCTTAAAAATTGTTACAAAATATCTAATCATACTGAAAAATAAACAATTGGCTGGCTCTTCCATTTTTAGGAGTCCCTAGCACCTCATTTCCAGCCGAGATATTTTCACCACTTATAGTTAGCGCCATTGAATCTCGGGAAGTAACAATTGTATTATCAGAATTAATGAACCATTTACCACTCCACTTATTGTTTTCATTTAAAGCATATTTCGGTATTGTAATTACTTGATTAATTTTTTTTCGACCTTTATAATCCATATATGCAATTTTACTGTAACAAAATAGAAATTTATATWGAGCGATTTTAATACATTTTCACTTTACCCAGAAGCTTTGTTAATGACATAAAATGTACCAGGAGATGCACTTTCTGCTTTCCACAACTGCGCTGGATAACCGTTAAAGTATTCAACTGTAACCACATCGTCATAAGCGGCTAACACAAGACCGCTTTTTGGGTTTCTTAAGAATGCGTACTTGTTGGACTACACCAGATAAGTTGTTAACAAAGTGCTAATTTTATCCAATATTTAGTAAAAAATAATAATTTTAATACTTATTAGTATTCGTCTTCTAAATTGTCCCCCCATTGCATTTTCTTAGATACAATAAAATTGGTTCCCAGAGAAGGCATATCGTATGATCAAATAAATTTGGAGTCGAAGCTAAAAGGCTTTGCTTAATTTACAAACATTTACAAATTTTCATGGTGACCAACTGTCTAATAAAAAATAATTTGGTTTGTAAATTACAACTTTTTAGAAGTTTTGAATTACATATTTGCGAAGAAGTCACAACTTGTGGTTTTTCTGTCTTTCAAAAAACCTTTCAGTACTTAGTAGAATTAATTATTTTGTGTTTGACAAATTTATTTGATCTTGCCATAGATCTAAATAGCAATAGAAATCTTATACATATAGGCTGCGCCCGAACTCGCGCCCCAGAGAGAGATGCCATATAAGGTAAGATACCAGGAATAWGGAAAAAATGTTAAAAAAAAGTTTATCTATAAAAATTTCGAACTTATGGGAGTTTAAATTTTGCACTTTGACTCTACTTATTTCTGTTGGAAAAATAATTTTTCAAGTTTTTTTGCTGGCTATTAGAAGAGGAAACAAAGAAGCTGTATCCTAAATTGTTCAATGATTTTTGTGGCTTTTATTGGCAAAATTTTTGTACCTTTACTAAATAATTGTAAAAAAAAACATATACAAGATTATCAGTATCATCAAATAGACACAAAAAAATGTCAAATGTCAAAAAATAGATGTCTAATTTTTTTCCATATTCCTGATATCTTATCTTACTTGAAATTTTTCTCTGGGCCCGAGTTCTGGCGCACCCTGTATTTATACAAAATTCTTTCTATCAAGCTTGCGTAGAAATTTAGAACGTATGTATACGAAAGATAAAACGTCTTAATGACAATTCAGAATTGTATTTTAATTTTTATAAAGTAATTTTTTGACATCTAGTTAACATATGCGACATACGTCTTCAACTACCTAATGCGCCCACTTGACACAAGGTCTTTTTGATTGCTCTGTTTAAAAACTCTAAATAGCAATAAAATCTCCTACAGTCACAATTTAAATATTTTGTATATACACTTGTTTTCAAAACTTTCGCGTACACCTATTTTTCGGTGTATTATATCCGGATTGTAATTAATCAGCTCTGACATTTATGTTTGAAAAGTCAAAATGCCTCGACTGATAGAAAAAGAAAAAGTTTTCATCCTTCCCAAATTAGACGATGGGTGCACTATAAGGGTTGCTACTTACTCATTATGGGCCAGATAAAACCACTCTTCTACGAGAAAAGAAAGAGGTGAGAAGAACAACACTGGACCCTCACTAAAAGGCCGTCTTCGGGAATACTCAAAATTTCAAACGTGGAGAAAGAGCCTTTTTGGATAATTTAAGGGAAAACTGTTTCAATACGACTAGACAAAACCTTTTTTAATGTTTGTATTTATATTTTTGTTTTGTTTTAATTAATAAATTTCTGTTACATTCAAACACTAATTGCTGCCGAATTATTTGTTTTGTAAAGATTTTTGSTTTATATCTGCAATTATTATGTATAAACTAACATAATAAAACAGGAATTTGGGTCCAGGATGAGGGATCGATCACATTTTTTTTAAATGCTGTCAATGTCATATTTAACCTAATTTCAATATTACCCATTCACTCAGCTAAAATTTTGCAAAATTTTTGTTACTTGATTTTGAATGTGTACGCGAAAGTTTTGAAAGCAAGTGTACTTAAACATCGCTTTATTTTGTATTGGCCAAATTATGTGAAAGCAGCAAATTAGAAGCCTAAGAACCTAAATGGAGTGTTAGCGCACTGCTGTCGACTTCCTTTACAAYCTCTAATTATTTTTTTTTAATTCGAATGAGAAGTCGTTTCAAGTCGGCCGTCCGGACTAATTATCCGAAATACCGGAAGAAATTTGGGTCTCTAACGTATACAAACGATCTTGTTATAAACTCGATAAAACGACATGTCTTTTAATACCTCACACTTTCAGTTCTACCAAATTTACATGAAAAAAATTAAATGATATATATATTTTTTTTTGTATTTTACGTGTTTCAATAACTAACATTTAAGTAAGTAGTTCATGCTGTCTTCTCGTATTTTCTATTTCATTAACTCTATGTCACACCACCTAAGAAATTTCTTTATCTACGATTATTAAATAGTATGWTTTTTATGTAACTATAGGTACATTATACTACTTATTAAGCCACTAGTGTCTTATATCATAAATCAAAAATCTTTCATTATTGTGCGGATATTCTGTGCAGATTGCCAACATACGAATGCTCGTCATGGCCTACTGTTCGAACACAATTTGCCATTTTTATTATTCAAATTAAAACGTCAACTTCCAAACCTTGACTTTGTCAATTCCAAAAAAACGAAAATATTTTATAGTCGTAGATAAAGCATCGTATTCTACTCGCATATAATGGCTATTTATTTATGTGATTAAAAAACTTATCTTCGTAAATAGTAAGAGTAGCCATCACTATATTCTCGTTGAATGATATACTATTATTATTTTGAATTTTTGGAAATTACCCTTTAAAATTAGAAATAATTCTTACCTTCTTATCAAACGAGCCTAAACCCCTCTGTTGTTAAAAAATAACGTCTTAAGTTTGTTTTAATTTTACACTCGTATACATACCCATTCGTCATCCTATAAGAAAAGAAATCATTAAAAGTAGATTTTATTTTCTGCAATAATACAGTGACTGTTCTCAAATTGCTGCTTGTAAAAGTAGAAAATTGTAGAAAATTGTGAAAAATTACCCTTTAAAATTAGAAATAATTCTTACCTTCTTATTAAACGAGCCTGAACCTCTCTGTTATTAAAAAGCAATGTCTTAAATTGGTTTTAATTTTACACTCGTATACATACCCATTTGTTATCCTATAAGAAAAGAAATCATTAAAAGTAGATTATTATTATTTTCTGCAATAATAGAGCGTCTGCTGTCAGWTTGCTGCTTGTAAGAGTAGAAAAACAAATCATAATCTGATATTTGTGTATTAATTTAGAATAAATTATAATTCACTTCTTCTAAAAGTGCTAAAAGTGAAACGTTTTCATTGTGAAGCAATAAATTATTCAATGGCTTTCGGTCCATGACGATATAACTTTCTTTATATATCAGTTTAGATATTTGTACAATTCTTGAATTTGTTCTTGTTTCAGTTTTTTGAAAGTGTGTAATACGTACCAAATTTAATGCCAAATATGTATAAGCAACAATTTAATAGTAATCATGCTTTACTTACATTGTGTTCGTCATCTTCGCAATCCTGGACATGAAACAGATTTAAATAATTGTTTACTTTGCTGTTTTGTCTTACCTCATCAGAATCATCAGTTACTCTAACAGCTATTGTGTAAATACCAAGTAAAATAAATAATAGAACGGAAAGATTGGAGTTCATTTTTTGATAGAAGTAAAACTTGTAACTGAATTTTTATTTATAAACTCGTATTTATTAATTATAGACATAAATTTGAAGATTATGATTTTTATTATAACAGTTTTAACGTTTAAACCTAAGAAATAAATTTTTATAATATCATTAAGAAAATAATATGTATTGTTTTAAGATTATAAACACATGAAATTTTATTGTTAACTTACATTGATAAGACGAAATGGAATTGTAGGTCCATTTTAAATTGCAAACTTTTTAGTCAAATTTTAAGAAAAATAGTAGTAATTTATGGTACAAGTGCAAACAAAACAAAAAAATTTTGTCAACAAAAAACACAAATTATTTAGTGCAGAAAAAACGAAAATGTAAGCAAAAGAAGGAGAAGCAGAAACTATGAGTGTGCCCGATAAAATCAGAAAAGTTGAAATTGCTAAATTGCTTTCTCAAAGTTAATACCGAGTAAATTAAAGGAAATCTACAAAAAAATGGCACAAAAGACCGAGTTCGAATACAGTAGGAGAAGGATAACATTGAGTCCATTTGTGAAAAAATTAACATTGCCAAGAAGTGTCAGGTAATTCTTTCTACATTAAGTGGCTGTAATGTTGGAAATACATCTAAGTGTGCAATGTGATAGAAACTATGAAGGCAACTTTGCTCTTAACATTTAATACCTATTATTGTGAATGTTATTAAACAGTAGATTTTCTTTATTTATCTGTTGTTATACAGCCTGTCCCAGTGAGTTGAAAAAGTCCATTAGTGACCTTTAAATGATAAAATTAAAAATAATTATATAGGATATTGATAGATACTAATCTAGTTCATCGCCTAAAATTATTTTCAACTATACAGCGTGTCTCAAAAATAAGTTACAATACAAACTTGTGTTTTTTTTTTAAATAAAACACCATATGTTTCTTAGCGTTTTTGGATGTAGATTTTTATGATAATATTTTTAAGTTAAACTTTTATGGGTCGATCTTGCTTAGTTTCAAAAATAAAACGTTTTTTTTTTGACAAAAACATGCACTTTAAAAAAAAATTACACAAAAACTAAGACATCTAGAAATATTTTTTTACTACCACAAAGAAGAAGGTGCAAGCTATAAGGTTGTAACATGTTTTTAGTGTGTTGCATTTACAAAGATAAAAAAATGAAGGCGTTTTTTCAAAGTTCGATAACTTATAAAATTTAAATGGGAAACCCTATTTATTGTTTTTAGATTAAATAGTTATTTATTCGACGCTTTATTCCACCTCGTGGATGACATTTTACTTTTCCAATTAGACTCAATAAGGCTTAAACTTGCTTTAAATCTGTTAAAAATAATCTAACGTTTTGTATTGAGAAATGCCAAACAGTTGTCAAAACTTCCACGGGAGAAAAACCGTAAATTTTGACAGTATCGAAGAATAAAAGATTATTAAATTGTCTTTCTAAAATTATTACTGTTTGGTGTTTATAATCCATAACTAAAAAGATATTTAACGTTAAACATTAAAAAAAATACTATTGTTTCAGTAGCCAAAAAGTACACAGTTGCACAAGAGATGGAAGAAATATCACTCAGTAACCACATTTGTGTTAAACTGAATCTATTATTCATTATTTTTACAATAAAATAATTCGAATTTCAGTATTTATAACGACTTTTACAATCTCTGGATAAATCAACGGATAATAGTCTAAGAGCCCGTGGTCGCCAGACCTTCGTCATTTTCTAAAAGCTGAAAATTTGTCAGCGCATACTTCCAACACATGTAGAAACGATGGGCAAGTATGAAGTTTGGGTCATCGTGGCTTTGGGAGATAACAGGTAGCAAAGAAGTAAAAAATGTTAACTTAAAATTATCAAATAAAAAAGCGTAATTTTTTTATATTTTGTTCGGAATAATATTAGAAATCACCTCAACCACTGCCAGACAATTAACTTCGGTGCAACCCCTAGTCTCTTAAACTTTAATAAATTGTAACTGTACTTACGATATAGTGTAAAAGCTGAATTTTATACATGTTACTTGGGTAACTATTGGAAGATGTTTTCCCATTAGCCAGACAGTTTTGATAGTTCTAAGTGCCAAGTTCTAAGTTTTAAGTAAAATAAATATGATTCAGTTTTGACAAAGTATCATCATGGGAGGCCTATAGCTACCCTATATGTTTGTCTGGCCGGGGGTAAAACTGTCGAAACTGTCTGGTTACTGAGGGAAAACATCTTCTAATAGTTGTCCAAGTAACATGTATAAAATTCAGTTTTAAAACAGTTACAATTTATTAAAGTTTAAGGGTGTCCAACAAGGGGTTGCCACTATATTAAGTGTCTGGCAATGGATGAGGTGATTTCTAATATTATTCCGAAGAAAATATAAAAAAAAATACGCTTTTTTATTTGATAATTTTAAGTTAACATTTTTTACTTCTTTGCTACCTGTTATCTCCCAAAGCCACGACGACCCAAACTTCATACTTGCCCATCGTTTCTACATGTGTTGGTAGTATGCGCTGACAAATTTTCAGCTTTTATAAAATGACGAAGGTCTGGCGACGGCAGGCTCTTGCTCTATAAGTGATCCGTTGTGAAATTACTATGGTTGCCATAGTATCAACAATGCTACAATTGTTGCTACAATTAATATTCAATGTAAATACCTTTTCATTTATCGATTCTAAACATTAAAAGTTTATTTTTTTAGATAGACAATTTATCAATCTATTAGATGCAAAAATAAAAAATAGGGTGTTCCATTTAAATCTTTTAAGTTATTTAACTTTTAACAAACTTCTTAATTTATTAATCTTTAATAATGCAAAACACTAAAAAATTACTACAGCTTTAAAGTCTGTACTTTATTCTTTACAGAAGTAAGAACTGTCTTAGTTTTTGTGTAATGAATTTTTAAAAAGTGCATGTTTTCGTCTCTGCTCTGAAACTAAGCAAAATCGACTAATAAAAGTTTAGCGTAAAAACGTTGTTTTAAAAAGCTACATTCAAAAATGCAAAGAAACATACGGTGTTTTATTTAAAAAAAATACAAGTTTGTATCGTAACTTATTTTTGGGACATGTTGTATGGTTGAAAATAATTTTAGGTGATGCACTAGATTAGTGTTTATCAATACGATTTTGAAAAATTTTACGGTTTAAAGGTAATGGACTTTTTCAACTGGCTGAGACACTCTGTATAGCTAGTAATTACCGTGCGTTAAAAAAAATTAATTAGAGTAGACGTCGATTAAATTCTACAGTTGGCAAGAAATTTTCCACACAAACTGAAAGTGAAAATGACCAATTCACCGTTTTCGTCTTGTACAGCATTTTTGTAATAACTTGTAACAATAAAAATTTTCTGCGTTACAGTGAACACTATTTCACTCAAAATGAATAAAACGTAAACTTGTCAAAGTTTCCGCTGACATTTGATGTCAAAAATCAAGATTAACATCTGAAGGACTTTAATCACCACCTACTCTATTTTTTTTTGATCGCTCGGTATTTTTTCTCTGGTGCATTTCTGTTGCCGTTAATATACGCTCTTCTATACAGGGTGCGCCAGAACTCGCGTCCTAGAGAAAAGTTTCAAATAAGATAAAATACCAGAAACATGAAAAAAAATGTTCAAAAAATTGACATTTATTTTTTGTCATTAGACATTTGTATAATACACGAAATTTTGAGCATCAAATTTATGTCTGTTCAAAAAATGTCAATCAAGCCACGCTTTATTGTCATTATGACTGACGTTTGAAACTAAAATTTGAAATTTTTAGTTGAAATTTGTTTTTGGCGTCGATTTTACGAAACAATAATGCAATGCAATAATGAAGACAACACAAGTTTTATATTTTAAAAATTACGCTCTATTTAAATTCTCGCTCCCTAAAACTAAAAACTACGACCTCGATTTTTAAATTGTCTATAAAACTCTTGTTTTAACAGCTATTTCAAAGATGTAACGTCATAAACTTCAAATCATTAATGTTTTATTAAACAAAGTTTTAAATAACGCAACTTAACCAAGGACGGTTGACTCATCAAAAGCAACTGAAATCTTATGAGATTTTGTTTTTTCCTGGTAGTCGTCTGTCATTTGTCTTGTTTTCTTCAATCTGCTTAAAGCTTTCTCGCGTATTTTGCCCGTTAAATTAGGGTAGGGTTCCATTACTTCCATAAAGTCTTTGCGACTGAGTCTAAACACTTCACAATTTGTTATAGCGATGACGCTAGCCACTCGAGGTTCATTAATAACTAAAGAAATTTCACCAAAGTAACTTCCATCCTCCAAATGGCAGATCTAAAATTTACAAAATAATARCCATACTAATTAAAAATAATTCTAACTTCTTGATTGTTGATGGTGTAGACAGCTACCGAACCAACGTAAATAAAATACATTGCATTTCCTGGAATACCAGCTTGGACAATAAGATCGTTTGGTAAATAAATTTCCGAACGTAGCTTTGTTACCAAACGCAAAATTAAAGAGCCTGGTAATCCTTTAAAAAAATCAACTTTCTCCACCATTTTCTTACAATTGTGTAGCAAAATATCCTGTTTGAGAATTTTCGATAAAGTGTTCAGAATGTCAGCTTCTTTGAAAATATTTTTTTGAAATTTAAATTCGACATAGCGAAAAACTCTCTTTTTTATAGGCGGTGGTAGTTCTTTGTAGTTCATATATTCTGCAATTTCTTGGATCAAATTGTCATATTTGTTTCTAGAGCTTGAATGACGTTTATAAATTTGCATAACTTGAGCTGAAACAATACGATTTAGTCACGTTYAAAAATTGTTTGTTGATTTACCTAAAATAACCATATTTAATACACTCCCAATTAAAACACATATTATATTAAAAATCATTGAAAGAGGTTTATCAGACTGTATCCTGCTCATTGCCACCAACATAAACGCTCTAACAACTTGGTAACATGATTCCAAAGTTGGATTAAAAATATCTGGATTTTCGATATAATACTGCAGGGAAAAATTTTCTACTGTGGCGTATACAATCAAAGTGATCGCTGTAGCCCACCAAATTGCAGTAAAAAACCATAATGCAAAATTGACTGTGGACAATTTATAACTATATAATTCCATTCTCTAAAAAGCCATGTAATTAGTTTAAGTTTAAGAGACCAAAATATTTTACAATGCAAAATTTCCTTATATATTTGCTCAGAGTTGGTAAACGTGTCAACTTAACTAAATAAAAATATTTCATCCATTTCAAGTCGTGATTTTCCGTCTGCATAATATACATGTTGTAAGGTAAAGACGAGATCAAGTCCAAGAAAAAAAATGGAAAGACATAATGCTTTAAAATACTCGTAGGTTTCAATATTATCTTGTGTTTTCTGGCATCGAAATATCCAGTACAAAAAAACAAGGCGATGTCCATAAGTGAAATTAAATCCAAGAAGAATTTCGAATAGAGAACCAATGGTTGAGTAATCGGAGTCCCCATTTCCAGTGGCATAAGTATTAGAAGACTAGTGTAGACAACGATCATTATCATTTCCCACGTCATTCTCGCTTCACTAAACGGATGGATCATATGGTAATACTTTCGGAGATGTCTGGATTCTTCAAGCCGAATTTGAGCAGTGGATTTTAGAACGCTTTTGCTCTCGGGATTTGCAGCGCTGACCATTAGATACTGGCGGAATTTTCGACGAAATTCTACAAACAAACCTCCGTTTATGTAAAGTGTGATTAGTTCGTCTTCTTGAGGAAGACTGCATTCGTGGCCTTGCACGCGGCGAACTTTATGAGAGTGTGTAGTCATTCTAAATAAATGCGAAAAACTTGAAACAATTTGACAAATATTTTGTCAAACATATGTAAAATGCATTTCAAACGAAGTATTTCAAATAAAAACTACCGCCGTCTCGATTAACTAGACAAGTAACATCAAATTAAGTTTGCTTTACAATTTGAAATGTTGGTAAAAATTGAATTGGATTTAAAAGATTAATTAGCATCAAAAAAAATAAAAACAAATATTAGTTGAAAATAATATTTATTTATTTATTTATTTATTTATAAACAGATTTACAATTATGTTGTTTCTGTTGAATAAACAATCAAGATTTCGGAAAAATTATAGTACCATCACAGCCCTCGGAAAAATTCTTGATGATTGCTTTAGAGCTTTTGATAAAGGTGATGCCACCATTGTGACTTTGTTAGATTTTTCTAAAGTATTTGACACTTTAGATCACCCAATTTTATGTGCAAAATTATCTTTTTATGGTTTTGACAACATTTCAACAATTTTTTTTAATTCGTACCTTAGTAATAGGAAACAAATTGTTACAGTAGGTCCCTCACAATCAAGAGCAGGTAATATTACATCTGGTGTTCCGCAAGGTTCAATTTTGGGACCACTTCTATTTTTAATATACAGCGCAGAAATATTAGAATCGGTAAAATATGTTAACATCCATGCCTTTGCAGATGATACACAGTTGTATTATCATTTTGATCCTGACGATATAGAACGAGCTTGCAACTTTATTAATCAAGATCTAAATGAAATTGTCTTATTGTCTAAAAGCATTGGTTTAAATTTAAATTGGAATAAATGTTCATCAATTTGCATTTCCACAAGAAATAGACAAATCAACTCGAAAATTAATCTCAAAATTTCTAAGACGGAAATAGGTATCTCAAACAGTGTAAAAAATCTTAGAATTATAATGGATTCGGAATTACGATTTAGAGAACATGTCAACTTGATTGTAAAGAGGTCTTATATTGCATTAAAAATGTTATATTCCAATTTCCACATTTTGAATTTTAAACTTCGAAAAAAACTATGCGAGTCATTGGTGCTTTCCAACCATAATTATGGTCTCATCATTTATTATTCATGTTTAGATTATCAATCTAAATATAAATTACAAAAAATACAAAATTCGTGCTCTCGTTTTATTTACAAATTAAGAAAATTTTACCATGTATCTCAAAAAATAAAAGAACTTGGTTGGCTGTCGGTAGACCATTAAATATACAATTATTTCTTGCCAGTGTTGTCAGTGTTCATATACAGGGTGAATATAAAGTATGGAACCAAGCGGTTTTATTTTTGATCATTTGCCTCCAGAAAATAATAATTAATATAAATTAGAGTAATATAAAAAATGTGATCGTATTTTCAGAACGAAATTTTGTTTTGTTTTTGAGTTACGCGATTTTTTTTTGTCAAAATTGCAATTTATGTGAAAAATTTTTTTTGAAAAAATTAAATATAAAGCAGATAGTTGTAATCCTTAGAGTTTTTTCAAAAACTAAATAGTTTAAGCAAAAAACGTTTGGTTCCATACTTTTTATTCACCTGGTATGTATAAAATGTTTATTACTGCTTCACCACCCTATCTTCGTGAAATATTTCATTCGAGAAAAAGTTGTCATCAAGTTTCTGTTCGTAATATTGCTTACCAAAGTTTAAAAAAGCAATATTTAAAAGATCTCTCTCTTACAATACAATAAAGTTATATAATTCTTCGCATTTGTTTAAAAAAAAACTTTTAGTGAACAATTTTCGCAAAATGATAAAAATACATTATTTGAACTTCTAGTTTTTTACTTTTGCTTTTTATTATTTTCTTATTGTTTTAATTCGTGTTATACTTAAGTAGTTTTTCTTAATTTTAATTAAAGTGTAATGCAATTCATTGTCCTTTTTTCTTTTTGTGATGTTTAGGGGGTTAAGTATGAATAGCTGTTGCTGGACTTCGTCTCCCGAGTTGTATTTACTTGTATATACAATTCAATAAAGCCGCTTTATTATTATAAAAGAATCTAAAGATATGGTTAGAACTTTCAATGAGTCCTGTTATGGGTTAAATTGAATGCATATATTTTTGGGTCGCTTGTATGCAAATAAAATTTAAAGAAACCTATTGGTAAAAACTGCGAAATTCGATGGTGCGTGTCGTGTTCGAAATCTGTGATTTTTGACCCCAGTTAACTGTGATTGATCACTTTGAAATGGGTGCGCGAAAAACAGATTCAATGCAAATAAGGTTAAATGGCCAGTGAATATGCAGCGTCGAATCAATCATCATTAGAAGAATCTCAATGAAGCGGCTCCATGATGGACGATAGTCGTATAATTGGAATTCTTTCGTTCGCTCCTYAAAGCAATCCTATTCAACAGTTTAAACTCGGCAAATGGAGCGCACAGCACATAAAAAATATTTGATTTTTTAAGAGGCACAATCCTTGTCTGGAAATTTTTCTAAGGCAGAAATCCAAACAAGTCCTAAACAAACGCGGATTATGCTTGGGATAATCCTCGTTCTAATACATCGATACCCTCTCAAGCGGGACAATGTCGAGCCAGACTTAACGAAAGGGTAAGTGGTCCATTGTTCCTCCCTTCCGGAAATCCAGAGCCGATGATGGATTCGCAGTGCGTCACGAGGGTGAAAAACAGGCGCGAGATGTTGCCTGGAGGCACACTTTGTGCATTATTCCGGTTCCGGTCTCCGCTCCGGGGCGCGGATTGGCATTCTTTRCGTTAATGCTCTCGAGAACACTAAACTACGACTAGATTTCGGCGTTATTTCTTGKGGAACATTAATTTGCTCACACGCATTTAATACTATTTATTTTGGTGGATGAATACTGTTCCTATAGACAGGGTGATTCATATAAAACTACAATCCTAACCTACTTTACTACAACTAAAAATTTCAACAAWATCCAGTTTTTTTGTATACGCTCTCGAAAATGAGTCTTTTCCGGACTCAATAAAATAGTAAGTAAAATGGTTATTTTAGGTTCTCAGTCCCCAAAAACAGTTTTTCCGGACGAAAAAGTGAATTTGGTTACTATGGTGGTATTTTGTTTTAATTAATAAGAGGTGTAATTTCGTTTTTTGGGAGTTTTAACAAAAAGTGTTGTTTGTAACACACGTGTGTACACACGGTCGTTTGTGTGGACTCCTTTGCTATTCCAGACTCGGCTTCTCCAACAACTATTCGTCCGCAARTTTAGGTACTTGTAACAAAAATAACTATATTCAGATCTTASGAAAGATTATCATTGTGTACAATGTTCACGAATATTCAAAACATAACATAAGTTAAATTAGTTCCAACCAATCAATAATTTATTTTATTTTATTAAGAAAGTTTATTTTTTTATTGAAAGTTCGTTAGAGTGATATAAAATAATTTAGTTATTGAAATTATTTTAAGATTATTTGAAATTACTGGAATTTTATAGGAATTATGTTTTTTTTTAAATTACTGAATTTTTGGCATAATGTACTACTTGAAACAATTAGGAAAATTTTTGTAGCTTAGAATTTGTAGTTTAGAACACTGCAGATTTATTTTTTAATATTACTTTAAAATAAGTCTATAATAAGTTAGAATTATCGAAAATAATTTGGAATTATACAAGGTGTTGAAAAAAATTGTAAAATATGTTTTATGAAATAGTATGAACCAAAGTAAACTAAAAAGTGTTAATAAACATGGGTCCGCAAAGTAACGGTTTCGGAGATATCGGACATTATTCGTTTTTTGAAACACTTAAAGTCTGTTTTTTTTAAATGGAATTGCCAATCAGTCTTAACGTTGGCATCACTAGTAAATTCATTCATGGTAATTTTAATAAAGGAAGTTGGCAGTTCCGGTTTTTTTAGTTAATTTAAAAACTATGTCATTAAACGTCAACACAAAAAATCGTCTAAGAGAATTTAGAGACGAAACACCGAAAAACAAACAAATTCGGTACAGTAACAGTTTTTCGAAATTTGGAAACAAATAGTTCGCAAGCAAAAAGTTAGAAAAAGGGTCCGTTAAAATGTAGACGCAATTTGTAATGCAGGTTTGCTAAACATTCTTAATTTTTAGCAAAAAATTGACAAAATACAAAATAAACATAAATGAGAAAGAACCTCGGAAAGAACGCAATTAAATTAGTGTCTTGAGGAACGAAATGAAAAAGTAACAATTTTGAGACTAAAGCTGAAGAAGAATTTATAAAATGCATCAACTTTGAGCCCATTTCAATAAATTACACAAAATGTATTGCGAATCATCATAATACCCACTTGTATCTTTTGCTTTTTGCTAACTTTTTTCTGTATATACATCCTTTTTCTTCAAAGTTTTTGAATCAAGATCCTCATTTTTGTCCACAAAATTGTACTTATTTGCGGTGTGTTTCTGTCAAAATTATTACCACTGAATTCTGTCTTTAGACCTTAGGTGATGATGTCTGTCCTCAGGTATTCAATTATAGTGCTTTCAAAGAGCAAACAGGGACACAAGATTAATATAAGTCAAAATTTTGACAACATCTCAATTTGAACACAACTATAATTTTTTAATAAAATTTCTAGGGACAAAAACAACGAGCAAACAAAATTTGTGGCTATGGAGACAAGCTGCTACCAATTTTTTCACCAAAATTTTGACATGGTAATTTCCATTAAAAAAAAGAGACTTTATTTGCTATTTATTCAAACAAAAAACAAAAGCTTCTACAGTGGCATACACGGAATTTTGGACTTCAAGTTTATGTCAGTTCAAAAAATGTCAATGTAAGCTACGTTTTATTGTCATTATAATTGACGTTTGAAACTAAAATTTGATAGGTTTAGTTAAAATTTATTTTTTAGTTCAATAAATTATTTTGATTTGTTGTCATTTTTTCTCTAGCTTTTGTTTTTGACTGTCACGCCGGTGCTGTGCCTAAGATGTCATAATTTGTATAGTTATTATATTTTATCTTGTGTTGAACGTCAAAAGGTTTAGATGAAGTTTTTGAGAAATTATAATTTTTTTAATAATAATAATAATAGTTATTTATTCGACGAGTTTGAGTGTAAATCGGACGCTTTATTCCACGAGTGGTTTATAATCACACGAAGACGAGTTAAATACAACATTTTATTCTTTGAATTAGACTTAACAATGCTTAAAAAATTGTTTTAAATCTGTTAAAAATAATCTGACGTTTTGCATTGAGAAATGCCAAARAGTTGTCAAAACTTCCTTACATAGGAYAAAAACCGTAGATTTTGACAGTGTCAAAGAATAAAACTTTGWTTTTTTATTTAAGTAAATGATATTTGTATGAAGTTCATGTAGCAAAATCGATGTTTCAATTTAGAAGTTGTGTAAACGGTATATTAGAATGTAATTATGACGTTTGAGAAGGTTTACTGTATTTGTTGGAATTTAAATTGCAAAAGTTGTATAAGCTATAAAGCCCGTTTTACATTTTTATGTCAGTCGAAAGACAAATTGTCCAAAATTCCGTGTCCGCCAGTGTAGTAAAAATTCTAAAAAATTTCACATTTGATATCTCCCAAACCGTTACTTTGCGGACCCATGTTTATTAAGACTTTTTTGTTCATTTTGGTCCATACTATTACCTCCTTTTACAATCTTTCTTTTAACACCCTTAAATAGCGTCTCTAACAGAAGATTTAGAGGTAGTCTCTGATTTTGATGGTAATGTATGATGAAAAAACCATCTGAATAAATAGCGCTTGTCCCATCTCGATTCCCAACTGTGCATTTTTTAATCACACTTAGTCCCCTTTTAGCTTTCTACGGGAAATCCGATAAAAACTTCGGAAATAAAGCCCCCTGGAATTTGCGCTTTACCTTCGGTCTCCGGGGCCGTTTAAACCATTACACCATCATGCTAATCTGGGTATGTTTTCGTTCCGGAATTATGATTATATTGTCGTTTCGCGTCCGGAAAATTTCGGAGAGAGGCGAGTAGGAAGTTGAGAGTTAGTTTTTCGCGACGGTAATCCTCGAAATAACTCCGCGGGGGATTGTTACCAAACTCTGGGAGAAGTTCATAATGTAGCCGAAGGTCCACTTGTTTCGGATAAAGCTCGCCGAGTTTTTCATTTCGGACGAATAACTTTTTAAGTGAGTGAATTTTATTTAGGAAAGCTTTGAATGGGACGAATATGAGATGATAAGTGGCCACTGAAGTGCCGAGATGCTAACCTGATAAAGATTTTTCATATAAAGAATGAAAAATAAATTAGTGCTGTTACGTGTTTCACCGACCAAGTTTCGGATTTATTATCTTCCAATGACTAAACTATCAAAACATGAGTTTGTTGTTTCGATTTTTAATACCATAACAAAAACAGTAACTATCTAATTTCAGTTTTCATAGCTGATTTATCTTAGTTATGGTTTTTTTATTACAATATTATTAAAATAATAATTCAAACGATTTAATTACAATAAATGACAAATACTATTGACGTTGCAAACTAAATTTGCTATTAAAACTTGAATATTCAATAACAGATAGTAATTTAATTAAAAATATCGAATTTGATTTTAGAGTTTCAGAAATTAATTGAAATTTTCTCGACCACAGAGGTTGGAAAAAACAGCTTATTTTGTTATTCATATTTGAAAAGTTGAAACATTTGTCTAAAAAAAGTGACACAAAAGTTATAAAAATAATTCAACCTTAGCTAAGTCAAAATGTAAAAAAAATTGGACCTGAACTCTAAACATTAAAACCTACGTTTTTGCTGCATGATGCKGATGAGATGTCCGGAAAAAACGTTGAYAGATTTTGAAGGGTGGCTTTTTAAGTTAAAATAAAAAAAAAGTTTCTATAGACATGCAGGGTGTCAATTTTAAAACTTGCAACCGCCAATATCTCTAGAACTAAAAAAGTTATTGYGAATCACTCAAAACCAACTTTTTTGGTGTCTTGAAGCTATAATTCGTCCAGAAATGTAAAAATCTGGGTAGGTCAAATTTCAGCCGATTAGAATATTTTCCTTATAGGATAAGGAAAGTAAAAAGTGTAAGAAAAAATGTAGAGAATAAAATGTGCTACAAAAAAGTCCACGAGACCATATTTCTATCTTCAAGGGTTTAGGTTTAAATTGCTTTAAAGTGTTCCTCTGGCTCTGAATCACCAGTAAAAATGACATGAATCCGTCGCTTGAGCGGCTTTGAACGTCTTTGAGGCCTAAACCATTTAAGATAGAGGACTTTTTACTAGAAAATTTTATTCTCTACAACTCCCTTTTTATATCTTTAATCGTATTTGCAGCATTTMGAAAAACATGAAACAGAGAACAAATTTTAAATTGTAATTTTTTTTTTCTCATATTTCTCGTGAAAAATTTTGTCGTTCGTTTTTTACTGCTTATTAAGAATGTAAAGCTCGACATTTCTGCATTTATTCCAAGCAATTAGTAGACTGGTTAAATTTAAATTAATTTAAAACGATTTGAAACTGAGACAGTAAAACGCTCTAAGCGCTCTCATTTTTACTCCGCCGTACTACTTTTTTTGGGTCCAAAAAATCGAGCAATTTTGTATCTCGTTTTGTCTCCTATTAGGTATCCGTATAGTCTTCTACTAAAGTCTGTTTTTTCTTTAAATGGAAATAATCAAGTCAAAATTTTGGTGTATAAATTGGTAGCAGCTTGTCTCCATAGCCACAAATTTTGTTTGTTTTCTGTTTTTGTCSCTAGAAATTTTATTAAAAAATTATGGTTGTTTTCAAATTGAGATGTCAAATTTTGACTTTTATGTATCTTMTGGCCTGTTTGCTCTTTGAAAGCGCTATAATTGAATACCTGAAACAGACATCATTACCTAAGGTCTAAAATATATAAAACTTTCTGTTTTTGACTGTCAGGCCGGTGCTGTGTCTAAGATGTCATAATTAGTATAGTTATTATATTTTATCTTGTGTTGAACGTCAAAAGGTTTAGACGAAGTTTTTGAAAAATTATAATTTTTTTATTAATAATAATAGTTATTTATTCGACGAGTTTGAGTGTAATTGGACGCTTTATTCCACGAGTGGTTTATCATCCACAAGGTGGAATAAATGAACCGATTTACACGAAGACGAGTTGAATACAACATTTTATTCTCTGAATTAGTCTCAACAAGGCTTAAAATTGCTTTAAATCTATTAAAAATAATCTGACGTTTTGTATTGAGAAATGCCAAACAGTTGTCAAAACTTCCTTCCACGAGACAAAAACCTTAAATTTTGACAGTGTCAAAGAATAAAACTTTGATTTTTTATTTAAATGATAGTTGTATGTTTATGTAGCAAAATCGATGTTTCAATTTAGAAGTTGTGTAAACGGTATATTAGAATGTAATTATGACGTTTGAGAAGGTTTATTGTATTTGTTGGAAGTTAAATTGCAAAAGTTGTATAAGGCCCGTTTAACATTTTTATGTCAATCGAATGACAAATCGTCCAAAACTCCGTGTCCGCAAAGTATTAATAGCCAGAAAAATTCAATATAAATTAAAGTGTTTGTACTCCTTATCAATTTTTGGAAAAATCTCATAAAATTTTACATTAAGTGATAAACTGATAAATCAATATTTGTGATTTCTGATAAATGTTAAAAAATTAAATTAAATTTCGTTTCCGATGAAGCCAAAAAATGTTTTTCCTTTGCAGTTTTGGCGTAAAATCAAAGGTATTTTTTTTCCTCTTGTAAACCCAATCATACATACTGTAGAGGGTAAATATTAGCCTCAAAACAGATTTCCCTATTAAATATGAAATTACAAATGACCTACGTGACAGAAAAATACACTTTTGACGTATGTACATACGTCACTAAGCACTGCGTTATTTCAATCATATTTATGATAATACTGTGCATCAAGTAAGTTGTTGAACTGTAAATGCATCTTTAATTTAAAGGCCGATTCACATAAATAGTGTAATTAATATCATTCAGAACAAATTTATTCACATCAATAATGACATAAAATCTTATGTTTGCCACCCTATGTTYATTACGTTGTTAGCTTTATTATTTTCTYCTACGTCAAAAACTGAGTACACATTTTTAGGAAGGATTGAGGTCAGGTTTGTTTGAATTTTCGCATGGTCGCCAACATAAAATCATCCCTGTTAATSMCTACTTCGATGGACATTAATATGAAAACGACTATAGTGTGACCGATTTTACACAAATATGTAGCGACAAAGCAACAAACCTGTCTCCAAATGTAAAAAAAGTAGCCATCAATACGTTTTTCGTGTTATCTTATCAATCATAGCATATTGTCGGTAGTATGTAGGCTTACATATAAATAGAAACTCCAGATTATATTTACTTAAACAGACATCCTATACACATTCAAACATGTCAGGTTTTATGCAAATTCTTTTGACTATTTAAAATTAAAAAAAAACAATTTTAGGTTTTGAGTGGGTCCATTGTTCCGATTTCAACATCCCTCCCAATGCCGTGAAATGCGGCAAAGATATAGACGGAAGTGATATTTTTGCCGGTTTAAGTTACTATCAGCGTGATGAACTTCCTTGTAAAATTGTTCCTAAAAGACGAGAAGCATATGTCAGTTATGATGGACGTGAAATAAAAGTTAATGATTTCAAGGTAATTTTAAAATTCGTGCCTTCTTGTGTTAACTTCGATTAATTTAGATTTTATGCGAAAAAAAAATGTGTTGGTTGCCGGCTCAAGATGGACAAGTACCAGCAGGAGCAATACCTGCCGGAAAAACTGCTTTTGGAGAAATTTTGTACATTGGTCGAGTAAATACGGACGGTTTTACGAAAGTTGGAAAGGTAAGTAGTGTCATATTAGTGCTAATTTTCATATTTTTGTCCTAGGTACAATTATCTCAAAAGTGCCTTTATGTTCCTTACGATGATAAGGAAATGTCCTATAAAACTTATGAAGTTTTAGTCTTGCATTGAAATTTGATGTATGAAATTAATAAATCAGTCTTGCCTTTAAAATTGTCTTTTTTTAAATAAGATTTTCAAATTTGATCATTTCTAAATTGAGAATATAATCTTTTAATTATAATTTAAAAATAATGTGTTGACAAATAATATTGTGCGTTAAGTTTTTATGATAAGATATATTCTATTTTATGGGCAAAATGAGTGTTTCTCTCTGTAAGATAATAAGCTTGAACAATAATAGTACATTATATTATAAGTGATAGAAATGCATCATTATACGCGAGTGAGAATTTTGACACTTCTCACGAGTTTCATAATGGCATTTCGATCACGTGTGATATACGACGTTTCATCTTACAGGTGCAATTATCCAAAAAATTAAGTTTCATTCAAGTAAAATATTCACCTATAAAAATATAATAGTAAATATAATATAATAGTCAAATTTACTCACTTGTGTGTACTTTATCTCACTTGTGAATAATATTTGATTTCTATCACCAAAAACAATGGTTTAAGGTAGCTCAAAAACTCAACCTGTAAGATAAAGTTATTTATAGTTTAGAACATCGCTGTTCCATTATCTTACTACTCTTATTAGGCTGCATACCGTTTTTCCTTTTGTATTATGTAAAGGTGAAAATTATTTGAAAATGAGAAGCTAAAAATGAGCATTGTCTGCTTTGTCAAATTCACAATAAAAAATTAAGTGAAAATATGGTGTAAATGGTTGATTTTAAATTTCACGAACCAAATGATGTTTAAACTTAACTAAATCAATGTGGTTATTGTATGTTGTTAGTATCTCGAATGGCTGCTGGACCATTAATGACTTTAACAGATAATGCACATTTGTAAATAGTGAGCGGACTGTCAGCGACAAAACCACCTGACAAATGATACGTTTCCGTAAGTTATAAGCGTCATTTTGAAATCAAATTAAATCTCATAAAAAAAGTGGCTTAGTATTTAGTATCTTACATTTTAATACTTTTATGCAGTAGTGTGCAAACACACAGGGTGTCCAAACCAAACCGGCCATAAAATTTAACCAGGTTAATTAGATCATCAGCCAATTAGTTAATCCAAATTAACCGGTAAAATCAATTAACTAGTTAATCGGTTAAATTGGTTAAACGGATAACTAATTAACCAGTTAAATATATTATAAATTTACAGAGTGTCAATTTTAAAACTTGCAATCGGCAATATCTCAGAACTAAAAAAGTTATTGAGAATCACTCAAAACCGTTTCGGTGGTTTTTAGGGGAAATCAAAATGGCATGGTAAGTGACGTTGAAAATTTTAAATAGCAAAACCATACTTGCGATACATTGTTGGAAAGCCCATAACAAGCGCTTTTCAAAAATGTCATACAACAGCCACARCCAAAGCCATTTTCCCAATTATTCAAAAACGAAGACGTTAAATTTTCATTTTTTTTTATTATATTCAAGGGTGGGTGGAGGTGTGTCACTTATCATGTCATTTTAATTACCTCTAGGAACCACCAAAACCAAAAAAATATCTTTGATTTTCGTTCGCAGTTGGCCATGAAAAAATGTTGCATCTTTAACTAAAAGGATTTAAACTATATTATMCAACCAGTGTCACTAATGAAAGAGTTTTCTAAGTACTAAATAATAAAAAAAATGCAAAATAAGTCGTAAATCAACTTATTGGCGACTAATACCATTTCTTTGTTTTTAAACAAGCTAACATTACCATTGTAACTTCTAGTGACAAACAGAGTATTGTAAAAAAAGCCGCTTTAATTCTTCAATAAAATATATTTATTCTACTTTGCGTTCGTACTAAGGTCCATTACGAAATTGTTTTGAGTTTCGTAATGAACAAAAACAGTGCTATAAAAATTATACTAAAAAGAGGGAAATTTAGTTTTATAATGTTGGCGACCTAACCGTTTTTCCATCGAACTGTCAGTGTCAATCGGTCTAACGCAAATGAAATTATTCAAATACGAAATTTTTGCTATGTTTGGTTTAATTAATCATCGTAAAAAATATTCCGAATGAACATGATTTTAGTGGTGCTTACGCATGTCTTTAGATCATAGGACAAAGTAAAATAAAAGCTACTTACTGTTACTTTGGTTAGGTAGGTTTTTCCGTCAACTTACTGAACAATATTGGCGTGTGATCTCACAGGGAGTAAACTGTTCATCGTATTTGCCGTCAAGGTCGGTATTTCTAACGCCGTACATTGCAAAACGTCTTCGACACCTTCGAAATTCATTTTTACGAATAAAATAATGACGTTTCAAATTAATTTATTTCATAGCCACCTAGCCACTACGCAATGTCGCCAACTGCCGCAAAATTCCCTGCATTCCAAAATTTTWATTTTTTTGYTTAAAAAAGTGCAAAGTAGAAAAAATACAGTATGATATCTCGTTTATAAGGCATTTTGTCGCACTTACTGCTAAACACGTGCGTGCGACAAAATGCTTCTTATAAAACTCYTATCATWATATACTATTTTTAGATCAGAAAAAGATAAGCTTTTTAAAAARGTCATAACCACCTATAATTCCCATTAAAAAAAATAAAAATTTATCTTATTACTMCTAAACAACTAACTGAATAAAATTGTTAACAACATTATTAAATTCTACGTAAAAAAATGCCTGTATAATGTCCTTGATTCAAATCTGTATCTTCTATAATAACCAATGCGGTTTTCACCAATATTATTTTCTCAAAAAATGAATGTATCACTCGTTTTTGGTTAAACCTCTTAGTTTCGGAGATTCCCTATTCGGACATCCGAAATGCAGCACACTGTACAGTTGGAGACAAAATACTTTGGTCGTCACTTTTACGACACTTTAATGTAATTCAAGCTTTAATGAATGACAATTTCAAATTAATGACAGCTATTATATCTTTCTATTAAAAATGTGTACAACTTGTCAACTATGATTGACAGTACCTAAAAAAAGGTTAATAGTCCTAAAGCATGCTTTACAATTTAATGACACTCAAGTMACATTGACGACCAAAGTAMTTTATCTCCAACTGTACACTAAAMATTGCGAGTTTTAGATACAACATCCAAAAACKTTGGAAAATATAAAAATTTTGAAATAATATAATAAATYCACTGCATGTAGAAAGTCATTTCCAATTTATTTCATTAAATTTTAAATGKTTTTGCAAAGAATCCTACAAAAAAACACTRTCACCAATAAACAACTTATAACTCGTAGATATTAAAGCTAACCTCAAAAAAATTGACGTTTTCTCATCGCGATGTAAACGTAGTACGTAGTAGTAGAGTTTAAACTCTTTATTTTGTTAAGTAAAAGTAATGTGACACTTGCAACTTATTTTATTATAAGGTTAGTAATGCAAGCGCCAAATTTTATTCCGTCTTGAATTCCTTTTCGTTGTTTTTTTCGCCGTTTGTCTTCCTTTGCATTCAAAGTAAATTACAGGATCTTCTTGTTCCTGAGCGACATTAAGCAATGTAGCCGGCAAGCGGCTGTCTAAAAATAAAGAAACAAAATGAAATTAATTTTCTGGTGGCGGCGTCTTAATCGATGCATAAATATTGTAGGAAGGAGAGCATCGCTTCTTCTTCAATTATATTATTTATTAAAGTCTTCGTCATCTTAAATAAATGATCAAAGAGATAAATGCTTTACATGTAGATATCAAGTAGACAAATCGAAGAGACCAAGACTGGTTAGAGCAAAGGGATCACACGCCTGTAATTAATTGCTTTGGCAAATAATTAAATTAACGTGTTTCCACCACTGCTTTGGAGACTTATTTACTTCTCCTCGTTCGTCTGTTCGAGAATGAGGTGACGATGTCGAGATCTCTTGATCCGTCTGTTAATTGCATACATCCGTTAATAAGGACACCGTAATTAAATTTTATTATGTGTTTTGGCAAAATCATTTATTTTAACTTCGTAATACCATTTCTAGTTATGTGTATTTTTAGCGGATTTTATCTAGTGGATATATATACCAGGTGAATAAAAAGTATGGAACCAAACGTTTTTTGCTTAAACTATTTATTTTTTGAAAAAACTAATTGATAAATGATTAAGTACTATAAAAATGTGATGATTTAACAAGAATAAAATTTTTCGAAATTTCCTTTTGTTTTTGAGTTCTACAAAAAAAATATTTTTTTAAATGGCAACCCACTATAAAATCATTTTTCTCATAAAAGCTATACTCTAAGGATTACAACTATCTACTTTATATTTAATTTTTTGAAAAAAATTTTTTCACATAAATTGCAATTTTGACAAAAAAAAATCGCATAACTCAAAAACAAAACAAAATTTCGTTCTGAAAATACGATTACATTTTTTATATTACTTTAATTTATATTAATTATTATTTTCTGGAGACAAATGATTAAAAATAAAACCGCTTGGTTCCATTCTTTATATTCACCCTGTATATCAAATAGTTATTTCATGATTAATATACTCCTTTTTATAAATTCGCTTGACTTTCATTGGAATGTATTTTTAATACAAAGCAGAAATGCATAATTTATTGAAACCTTGAAGGAATAGTTCCTTAAGAGTTATTATCCAAGTTTTCATTTTAAGAACATTTCAAGTTAGAAGTTGCGCTTAACAACCATTCCATCGTCTCCTCTTTTTTGTCAAAGTTTCTGATCGCAGACCTTTTCATACTTTCAGTAATTGCACATATCCTTTAATAAAGGCATCGTAATTAAATTTTATTACGTAGCTAGCAGAAAATCAATACATTCTTTTGAAAATATGTGCAAAACGCTATGTAGCATTTAAAGTGAACCCTTCTAAATTGAAAAAGCCGCTCGAAATTCACATCAGGTTCCTGAACAAAGACTGCGAGAGTTCGAGAGCTTAAAATAAGAGGCTGGCAAGTTTGTTAAGTTATGTCGATAGTTCTTCTGCTTTCATAGAGAGAAGACGTCGAAAATGGTTTTGGGGGAGGCTGACAACGTGCCAGACTGCGCGGAATCTAAGCGAAAATAATAATCCAATTTCAATGTCGTTTCTTAACGCGTTCAGATGAAAGACGGTAAGACAAAAACGAAACCAATCAGAATTTTTTTACAAAATAAATATAAAATAGGATTTCAAGCATCCATAGTCAAGAAATTAATTAATTACCTGTTTGAGAAGATTTCCCTTGCAATTCAACGTGGAAATGCTGCTAGCATTCGGGGCACTTTCTCAGAGTCCGCCTTATTAGCCGAAATTTTTGTTTTGTAATTTTTACTTATACATGTCTATTAAGAAAAACAATAATAAAATTAAAAGACATAATAGATGCAAAGTACCAAATTTTGGTCTTGAATAGAAAATTGACCTAGTAATAGAAGACTACAGAAATACTGTAATCGAGAAAAAAAACTTACACAATTGTTATTATTAAGAATGTTATTTAACACCAAAATKTTGGTACACGATTTAAAAGTCACTGGAATTATTTTCTTGTTCAGATAATAGTGATTTATTCGACGAGTTTGAGTGTAAATCGGACGCTTTATTTGACCGAGTGGATTTTTAAACCACGAGTGTAACGAGTGGTTTACCATCCATGAGGTGGAATAAAGCGTCCGATTTACAGTCAAACGAGTTGAATACAACATTTTATTCTTCGAATTAGAGTCAACAAGGCTTAAACTTGCTTTAAATCTGTTAAAAATAATTTGACGTTTCGTATTGAGAAATGCCAAACAGTTGTCAAAAGTTCCTTACACGGGAGAAAAACCGTAAATTTTGACAGTGACGAAGAATAAATTTGTATTGTTGCAACAAATAAAAAAATCGTATTCATGACAATGAACGAGAAAAGTCACTTTATAGTTTTGACACTGTCATCGTTTGATTTGCTTTTACTTTAGATTTTATCAAAATCCAAAGATCTTCTGTTTAATCTCTTCCAGCGGAATAATTTCCTATAGGTTTGATTCGTTTTTCTTAAATTTTTTCCAAACTTATAAGAATGGATGGCAAAAAAATATTAAAATAATAAATTGGTTGTCGTCATTATGATTTACGGTGAAACACATGGTAATGCTACTAATGGCCATTGTTGCAGCCGAAGCAGCAGTTCTCAAACAAGTAATATCTGTACCTCAGGGCAAAATAGTATTAACTCCAGTTTTTAAATTTGATTGTATGTTCATAATTAAACAGCCAGTAAATTACCGGAAGATTATAAAGCCTTTTTATTTTGCACTCAATGTTAAAGAGTACTTTTATCAACTAATTTCAGTAGATAAAGTAGTCCTTTATCGTCTAGTGAAAGCTACTGTTTATATTTAAGAAATTCTGGTAGGTGAGTACAAAATAAAACGAAATATTATACACGACGATAAAGATTGTTTATCTACTCGTGAAAAGAGTCCACTCGTGACTTCGTCACTCGTAAACTTAACTTTTTCACTCGTAGGAATTTGAGTTTTGTACACAACCCAAATCAACAAGTCTGAGTTCAACTAAATTATTTTCAAAATGGCAGAACTTTCGGAACTACGAGAAATTGGCGCCAACTTTGAAATTTTAAATGGTAACCACTTTTTTATTGCATTTTTAAATTCTCCTCTTTAAACTAAGTAGGGAAAGACGGGGCAAGACGGGGACCTTAACGTTTAAAGTCGAATAAAAAACTAAATATAAGTACATCACAGAAGTTCGAAACTCTATTTATCAACTTAATCAGTCTTCTCTCTGTTAGACTATAATAAAAAAAATAAAGTACATCAATTTGTAGAAGGACTTTTATGAACATGTCGTATCGTATATCTCTTACAGTTTTTGAAATAATCACAAAAAATATGTTATTGTTTTCATTTTTAAAGTTAATCACGTAGGCTTTCGAAAAATACAATAAAGATATACAGATTATTACAGATGTTCGATATGTTTACTATTTTCAAACAGTCCAAAACTTGATGCTGAACTGATTGAGTGGTTTCGATTATTTCATTTGGTTGAAGATTATTAAATGCCGCCTTAATCCTTGCCTCAATTCTTTGTAACTCCGGATGGGTGATGTGTACACTAAACCTTTAATACGTATTGATCATTTTCCAAAGCCTACGTGATTGACTATAAAAATAAAAAAAACAAAAACACGTTTTTCGTGATTATTTCATAAACTGTAAGAAATGGGTAGAGGACATGTTGATAAAAGTCCTTCTACAAATCGCTGTACTTTCGATTGCCGTTGAGAAAATAGGGTCATTTTATTTGAAAAAACTGAGTTATAGCTGCTTGTGAATGATCATTTTCAAAAAATCATACTAGCCTTGCAATTTGACAGTTGACAATTTTGAAAATTATAGAAAACTTTTCAAACCACTAAATGAGGTCAAGATTATCAGTATCATTAAATAGACATAAAAATATCAAATGTCAAATAAATATTTTGTGTGCTTAAGTGTGATGTAGAGCTGATGAAGGCCAAATGGCCGAAATCGGTATCCTGAAATATACAGAGTCGCTAAAAAGTATGGATACAGTTTAATATTATAAAAACTATTTATTAAAACTTATTGAAATTTGGTACAGGCTTAAAAGTGTTTAAATTCCATTGCCTCCTATGTTTATCAAACTTCTATCGCCATTTGTTTTGAGGATACAAGGCTAATTTGATTTTTTTTTAATGTTAAGAAGGGTCAAATTTAATATTTTTAAGAAGAGCATTTTTTTCTGAGTTTTGTGTGTAACTTATGCATACCTTATTAAAAAAAAAATATCGCGCTAATTAAATTTTGAACAATGTAAATTTTTTTAAGCCTTGGAAATGTTGTTTTTATCTATCGCAAGTTCTTTGTCGCTTGAACTTTGACCAAAAAATAGGTAAACTGTTTCATAAATTTTAACGTGCTATGCTAAACAGTTCTGAAAATATTTAGCTGTATCCATACTTTTTAGCGACCCTGTATAAATTTACAATTGCGAGCGAATTTTATAGACCTAATAAAAAAATAAAATAGAAGATAGAATTTCTTAAACATTTTTTCCAAGTTCCTGGTAGATAAGAATATTGGGTACTTGAAATTTTTCTCTGGGACGTGAGTTCTGACGCACCTTGTATAACTTTTATAAATTAAATAATTATATTAAGTAGTGCTACTTTCAATAATAAACAATAAAACAATATTCTACGACGTCGCACTAAAATTGACTGAAATTAAAGAAATTATAAACAAATAAATACCTAAATACAAATTTCTTGTACTTGTACGCAACATTTTATTTTTATTATACATATTCCTATTGTTGACAAAAGTTGTTATTTGAGTTCTGAGGTTGTAGGTATCTAACCTCCCGTTTCTTGAAATTCAAGACATACAAAACGTTTCTCATTTGAATACACTTTATAGTTCTTTCAAATTATGTAGCAACAAACTTCCAAGAACTAAAAATTTTTGCTACATCAAATTTAAGTTGATTTTTGCGAGTTGCAAAAAAGCGTTAAAACTTTTCTATTTCCGCTTGCCTATCAATACATACAGCGCAAAAGCTTTTCGTTTTTCAACAAGAATGGTATTTTTCAGCGTTGACTGATGCTCGAGATGATTATTAAGATAAGTCCTCGAATTTTCACTACACATTCTATTACACGTTTTTATAATGGGTGCATCGAATCGGTTTCGATTCGTTCCAAAATTTAATCTAAACGAGAATTTTGCTGTTTGCAAAAATATGGAATTTGTATTTTTCTTCTGAATAATCAAATTGTGAAAGGAAAGGTCTGCATTATTCATTAGCACTTTCCACAAAGTTGTAATATACCTCTGGTGAACATTTAAATTAGTACTCGTTCATTAATCATTAACGAATTTATGCACTAAATAAACTTGTCAAGTATCACACCCAATTTGCATAATACCGCACCAGACAGAAGTAGACTAATAATCCCAACATTTTACAGCTAATATTTACTCAACGAGAAATTGCTAATTGCTACTATTTACTGAYAATTACCATTTGAGTATTAAAAATTTATACAACAATTAACTTTTTTTCAAAATTATTATTGATGTGGTCTTATTAATCTTGCTAATTTTGTAATTTATCAAACGAGTAATTTACTGCATACAGTCAATAATTATGTTCTTGCAGTTTTGTTTARSTAATTGGAAATTGCAGTCAATAAGCAAACGAAGTAAATACGGATAAAACACAAATGTTGTTCAACGCTTTAAACTCCGAGTTAATATTAAGCTAGTTGGTGATATAAAGTTACTTAGTGAGGTGCATTTATACAAACTGCAATTTAGCTTTTTGCTTTTAACGACTAATAAGGATTGCATTTACCCAAACACGACATGAATTTGTTGAACCTGRTACAAAGTGGTTTATATAAAATAAAAKGTATTAMCAATTTCTACCACCTAATGTCAATTTTCTTAACTTATTGTCACATTAAAATTTTCAGAAATGAAAACAACAAAAACGAAATGTGATGAGATAAACATTTTAAAAACACAAATTTCCCAAATTCACGCGTCATTTTTTTATTCAAATGAATAAACATGCAAATGTGCAAAATAGAAAAATTTCAGGCATACATCAAATATTTTAGTTAAAAATTTTCCATCTGTTGCAAATTTTATTTGAAATATTTGATGGTCTGAACATCATACAGTAATTTCAATCATTTATTAAAAATTCCTCAAAATCTTTCACATTGTTATTGAACAGAATGCGCTTTTTCCCCGTTCCACTGATGTTTATTTCATTCCAGTTAATAAAAAGAATCTTCATTCCATGTATTACTTCGGTATATAATGATATTTGAATTCAGCCAAGTGTGCTTTTCCATAACGACGACCAAAGAAATGCAATAAATCGCAGGGAAATGATTCGCTGTCGAGTGGCGTGCCATCATCACAAGTCTTCAAACTATATTAAAAAAAGATGTGGTACGCCGCTGGTGAATAACTGACAATCGTCGAAGGCACGCGATCTAAATATAAAGGAAACTCGCGATTTTTCATTTGCTCAATTGACGAGGAAATAAAAACGGCAAATACTTTTGTGTTCGGTAATTGAAAGCAGGAGGATTCGATTGCGAGAGATGAATAAGTAAACGAGCAAATCCTCAACTTTGCTAATGAACGCGACTGATTCTTTTTTGGTTTGGTCAATGCAAAAAAATGTTTGATTAAAAATCTAGGAAAATATTTATTAGAGTCGTGATTTGTAAAATGTAATTTTTTATCTTTATTTTAATTTGTTTGAAAAAAAGTGCTCGGTTTTAACGTACCACCCCTTGGCTGCTGGAAGAATGTTTTGACAACAGAAAAGTTTATAATTTTTTTAACATAAATTGTAACATTTTCAATAAATATTTTTGTACAATTATAAAATGCATAAACATATTTTTGTAAAACAATAAATAAAAAACCGTTTTTCTTCAAGAAAAAAATTATTAGTATGGAAATCTCAAAAGTTTAAACAATTAATTAAAAAAAATATATTTTGGCATCACTTCTTTACAATCTTTAAACATTTATTAATTTATTTCTAAAAAAACTGATAGTGTACTCAAAAAATATTCTTTAATTGTTGTAAGTCAATAATTTTTTTAACAAAAAAAGTGTAAGATATGCAAAAAAAATTTTGCACAGCCACAATTCTTGCAACATGCTAGTTGTCTAAAAAAATGTGATAGGTTTCTATTAAAAAAAATACTATGTTTATCTCGTAAGTATAAACAATTAATTTTATTAATTATTTTTTTGAATAGCATTTTTATAGCCATTGCACACCTATAAACTTATTTGCCAAAAAAATTGATAGTTTCGCCAGAATAAAATCGTTTCCATACTTCTGAACCATTCTGTATAGTATTTTCTCTGGGGCGCCAATTCTGAAACACCCGGTATGTTTTTAACTAAAAAAAGAGCAGGCAAATTAACTGAAGATAATAATTTGCTCGTAGTTTTTTGTTTTCCTGTAACATAAACATATTGTACATTATTACATATTACCAAATATAACTTCATTCAGTCTCCGTCAGTAGCCTCACTATAGTGGTTACAATTTAACCTTATTAATACTCTTAATTAATTAATTGATTATTTGAACTAGTTWACGCTACCAGCCGTAGCAATTCMCGGTCTGAAGAAGATTTAAATAAAATCGAACCGTTGTCCGAAAATTGTYTTTATTAATTAGTCCAAAACACTAAATACTATTTTTCCTACGACCATATACGAAACTAGATCATTCAACGTATTTTTTTTGTATCCATTATAAAAAATAAATCGTCATTCAAGGTATTTTTGTATCCATTATAAAAAATAAATCGTTATGAAAAAAATATTTATGGTCGTAGGAAAAATAGTGTACAAAACTTGCAGGAAAGTGTCTAACGCACTCGCGGGATTGCCTGCACTCGGCTAACGCCTCGTGCGCAACTTTCCCTRTTGTGCGTTATTTATCACTTTCCGTGCGCGTTATGTAATATACTATTTTCATTTTCTCTCAATTAATATCATACAAAGTTATGGAAAGTTGGCGATTCATATCAAATTAGTTTATTCTTAATAAACTTTGACAAATTTTTAGTCAAAAATACTAATATACAGAGTGAATCAATATTACAACTTTTCCAATGAAAACCATATTGTAGTAGATTCTAATAACCAAAGACCTGGAGTTTGAAATACACAAAAAAATAAAATTTTAATTAATTTTTTTTGTTTTACAAGAGTCGATTCACCTATCCGAGGACACACTGTATGTTCATAGAAAACTTTTGCCTTAAAATGGAATATTTTATTATCTGTTCAAATTTGTAACAATAAAAACAAAATTAAGAAGATTATACAGGCCGGATTATAAAAAAACGCTCCAAGCCGTAATTTCATTAGGTACTTTTAAAGACGTTACACTAACTACTACTTAAAGTTGAACAGTTTTTTGTTATCAATCGTTTGTTTGTTTTAGATAAAATGAATAAAAATGTTCTATTCTTTCTACAGGGTGTGTCAGAACTCGCACCCCAGAGAAAAACTTCAAGTAAGATAAGATACCTGGAACATGAAAAAAATGTTCAAGAAATTCTATCTGTCAAAAGATTTTAACATTTATTTTTGACATTTGACATTTTTTATGTCTATTTAATGATACTGATGATCTTGTATATGTTTTTTTTTTCATAATTAGTAACGGTACAAAAATTTTGCTAATAAAAGCCAGAAATAATATTAAACAGAGTTACAATTTTGAATATAGCTTCCTTGTTCCTCTTTCTCCTTTAATTGCCTGTTGCAAAAAACTTGAAAAATTATTTTTCCAACATAAATAAATAAAGTAAAAGTGCAAAGTTTAATTTCTCATAACTTTGAAATTTTTATAGATAGAATTTTTTAATATTTTTTTTTTCTCCTGGTATTTTACCGTACATGGCAGTTTTCTCTGGAGCGTGAATTCTGGCGCATCCTGTATAGTCTACATTATTTAATTTAATTTTCAAATTGCCTTAAATCAAAAGTTAGTGATTAGTTAGTAAGTGAGTTTGTTGAAATTCATTTTAATGAGGAATACAAAAATAATAAAATTTACAAGCTGTTCCATTTAAATTCACTTATAACGTCATTAGAACATATAACAAATACATCGAAATCTTTAATTCTGGAAATTCAGTGTTTACGTTCAAGACTAAAATTAAGAACTTGCTTTTGAATAATTAACTTTGTTCAACTGAGTTGGATAACTTTTGGATAATTTTTGTCTTTTTTTCATTTCTTCTTAAAGAATTCTTTCTTGTTTGTTTCTTTTTGTTTTTGAGTGACTGGCAATGATTTCTTTCTTTTCTTTTAGTTCTTTTAGTAACTTCCGAATTTATTTTTATTTAAATTTTATAAATATTTATTTTTATTTTTATGTTATATTTGTTTTTTTTCAATCAATTTTTCTTTTGAAGTTAAGTTGAATAGCTTCAAGCTAGACTTTGCCTCCGCATCTTTGTATTACTTTTAATTTATTAATAAAGACCTTTATTATTATTATTTAAATATTATTACTATTATTATTATTATTATTAAAGAACTGAAATTGCTGTCATTTCCAATGAAACAGGAAGCAGAATTGATTGATCATCTAAGTCAAACAATAGATGACAATAAAATGTTCAACTTTGATCCAAAAAGTATTGTAGCATCTTTAAAAATAATGGAGTTATGGTTTGGGACGTTTTTCATAATTCATCAGCTTGTATAATAAATAAAATATGTATTAAGTAAATTTACCTTTCACCAAAAACATGCTATTGTTTAAGTTTAAACCTGCGTAAGAAAATCACACCACCATGTTTTCGTCTTAGCATATTGTATTTTTTACGACGTGGTGTTCGCTTAGAAACAGACCGACCCTCCAAGTGGAGAGCCTTCAACCGGTCGGAAAGAGCCAACAGCAGTAAAGTTTGCAAATGAACGTCACTTTTTGTCGCAAAGCGAGGATTCTCGACGGGCCGTGGACGTATAACGAGCGGTGATGAAGTCCTAGAGGCTGATGTGACCCTTGGGATCCCTGTTTCCTGTCTGTTCGACCGAACCACGCTTAAAAACACATTCATTTTGCGCCTGCGAAATAACTTTTTGGGAAGTACCTGTGAAAAATGAAAAGTTGGCAAGCCGAAAGGTTGAAGCAAAAAAAAGTATAATAGCGAAAATATCAGGCAATTTCTGATCAAAGTGGCTTATGACTTTGAAATTAAGTTGGCAACATTAAAGAACAGAATACAAGGTGTTTACGATTTTAATAAGTCACACTGTGTAAAGCATTTGGCTGCAAGAAAATTAGCCTTTGAATATTAKATTTTTCCCCCACATTGATTTAAATCGCCTAAATTGWGAACAACTAAATCAAGGCTCCATCAAAGRCAACCAACTCGGTTCGCATTATTCCCTTGTAATTTTTCCATCACTGACAAGCRTAATAAACATGTAAATTTCTATTTAAGACACGCAAGAAAATCGTCTCGATTTAAATTTAAATAGAACGTAAAACAGAACACGCCATTTCCTTTTCTACATCAAATATAAAAGAAACACAAGTGTCACGATGGTTTTAATTTTATCATTATTATATATAAAAAAAAAACATAGATACGAAACTTCAGATTTTTCTCCAACAAATCGCTCTTGCTGAAAACTTGTCCTGAGATTCTATTCAAGATGATGCATCTACTGCATCCGGTCCACTTACATAAACCTCGAGAGGTGCTTCCGGTTGCAGTGCTCGTAAAACTCGACCAACTGACCCCTTTGCTTTTTTCAGARCATTCAGGTAGAACTGTTCTGAAGGAAGTAAAATCTTTTRATGACTTTTTATAAGTTTTATGCTGTTTGAAATTATTTTTACACAAATAGGTAGCTAAATTTGATACATTAAAGTTTTATATCGGACAGAAACAGATTGAGTTACACAACAACAATGTGACGACATATTTATGAACAACAGCCATTAAATGGGTGGAACAGGACTTCTCTTTGTCTGCTGAACAAGCAAAGCGTTATAATAACATTTGTTTTACTGAAGTAAATTAATACCAAAAACAGACTATTTTATCGCCAACAAAAAGCAACAAGCTTTCATGTCTTCATTAGGTATCTTTCGGTCCCCTGTGAAAGTTTCAACAGGTAATTCTATTTGCCGTTCCGTATTCATTGTTATATTTGTGGTTTTAATAGAATTTTTAAAATGAAGTTTGTTCGTTATACGTCTATAGCGACAAAAATATTCTTTAATTAAATTCAACAATAACATGACATAATTCTGTGCGAATTTGAAATATTGAAAATTTTCAATCTTRTGTAGTTTGTACATCTCTTAAATGATTAGCAATAATAATTGGCAATAAGATCAATATTTTTTGTTAGTGAATTTTATAGATTGATTGATTAATGTCTAATCTTTTGTTGTTGAAAACCTATTAATGAAATAATGATTAATTTTGTGACCATGACCATTGTCAAGTGTTTCTAAAAATAAGATAATTAATAGGATATTACATACCGAGGTGGAAAGAGTTTCATTTCTTACGAAAGATTAGGTTGGGTCTAAGTTAACTTATAGAAATACAGGGTGCGCCAGAACTCGCGCCCCAGAGAAAAATTTCAAGTAACATAAGATACCAGAACCATGAAAAAAATGCTTAAAAAATTCTATCTATCAAAAATTTTTGACATTTATATTTTGACATTTGACATTTTTTATGTCTATTTAATGATACTGATGATCTTGTATATGTTTTTTTTTTATAATTCTTGAGTAAAGATGCAAAATTTTGCCAATAAAAGCCACAAATAATATTAAACAGAGTTACAATTTAGGACACAGCTTCCTTGTTTCCTCTTCTAATAACCTGTAGCAAAAAAAAATTAAATTTAATTATTAATTTACCAGGAACATGGAAAAAATGTTAAAAAAATTCTTTCTGTCAAAATATTTTAACATTTATTTTTCAACATTTGACATTTTTTGATGTCTATTTAATGATACTGATGATCTTGTATACAGAAAATGATTAATAGTAGAGATAGAATGTCTCGAGACAGAAATACAACTTTCCACCGAAGTTTATAACAATTTTATTTACAACCGCATCTTTAATTTTTGTGAAAAAGTAAAAGAAAAAAATTAAAAAGTTTGACTCTTGATTAAGTCAGCTAGCCACTTATATAGTCATTGCAACAAACAACGTAGTGACGCGGTTTTGTGATATACAGGGTGTTTCACATAACTTTACGAGGCTTGCGCCTAATGTAGGCACCCAAATATACAGAAGTCTCAGAACACTGGATACAAAAAATACACATCTAATTATTTAATTTTTGGGAACTCATGACAGTAGTTGTCAAACTAATCACTGTTTCATTAATAGTCATACACTGAAGTTTTTCAAAAACAATTATCATTTGTTCTATCAAGAGACGGCATGAATATGATTGTAGTTTATCTATCTTAATCATTAACTAACTAAAACGTTGACATTTTTGAAAGGGTGAACAAACTAGAGAAGATTATCCAATTTTTCAAAATTTGTAGTCGAGTTCGTATCGAAATATGTATTATTGATTGCATCTTACAGGCACAAGCCTCGTAAAATTATGTGAAACACCCTGTATGTGTGTGGCAGTCTCCAAATATATTAAGAAGAATTATTGGAGAGTGGGTACACCGCCAAAACTACGGGACGCAGCTGCGTATRCTCTAATGAATTGTGACAAAAGTGAATCTCGAAAACAGGGGTAGTAATAGAAGTATGTAATGAAGGTTAGTAACGACACACTTTTCAACTATCGTTAAAAATGTCAACATTTCATATACAGTTATGAATAAATGTATTTTTTTATCTAGTGTTTTGAGACTATTATGCTGTGAAATTATGTGAAACACTTATATTTTTAGAAAAACAATTAAAATTTGAATTTTCAAGCTAGCGTTTTGTTATTGTTTGTATTGCTTTTAAAAGTCGTCCAGGCTTGTATTTTTAACAAGATAAGATTGAGAAGTAACTTAGTTTTAATAATTTTTAAGAAGAGTTAAGACAACTAAACGAAATACAAAAAACCTCAGCATTTGTGCTCGAGAAATATTGACCTAAAATAGCATAAATATTTTTCTGTTGATACCTATGCGAAAAAAAAATGCTTGTAGATCGCTGAAGGCTTCTCGAACGTGCTTCTAAAGCGATTCGCTTCATCCAGTTACAATCGTTGACGTATGAAAACTTACGCAAAAAATAACGTTAAAATTTCCATAAGCAGGATTACGATCTCTTCAAATCCTGCCTCAACCAATATTTCAAAATTCGAAGAATATATCGAAAACAATGATAATCAGAGCTTTAGCAACCTGTCGACGTCGCTTCTTCGATTTGTTTGGAAATCACACAGCGGTGGCAAAATCGAATTTGCATTCGTGCCGGGGCCTTCCTTAATCAAATAAAGAGGGGACCCAATATTTAATCCTTCGCGCTAAAAAACTGGAAATGGGCGGAGAKGCGAAATTCGTTCACTTTTACAGCCATTTTAACTGTCTGTTTTCTCCTCTTCGACATCAAAGCATGACGTGGAATTCCTACAAATTGGACGCGAAGAAGGAATTCGAAAACAACAACCGCCGGCTTGGATCGAAATCGGTAAAGTGCTTAATGAAAAATAAATATTTTTCTTCGATTCGATGGGCGGGAATGCAACGACAAAGAAATATTTATATTTATAATTTTCCACATTTACAGTTATTAGAAATTTCTAAATTCCTATGCTTTTCTAGAGATTTTTAGTGTAATTTATTGTGGTTATACAGGATGTTTACGGTCTTCGAGTTGAAAATTGACCTGGTAATAGAAGAGTGCAAAAATAGTGTTATCGAGAAAAAAAATTCACAGAATTGTTAATTAACGTTATTTAACTCCAGAATATTGGCACAGGGTTTGAGGGTCACTGGAAATTTTCTTAGTTAAAATAAAATTACATTGCAATAAATAAAAAAAATCTACGATAGTAATAATGAAATAACACAGCCACTTCGTAGTTTGACTTTTTTGCTTTGTTTCTACCGTAGTTTTTATAAAAATTCTAAGTTCTTAATTTCCAAGAAAATTATTTTCAATTTGATTTGTTTTTCTTTATTTATTACCGAAATTTATGGACACAGATGGCAAATATTAAAATAATAAATTAGTTGTGATTATGATTTATTGTAAAACACAAGGTAATTGCAATAGTTTTTCAGAACGTAAAGTTTTATTTTATATAGCGTATTAGTTTTTTTTCTACCAAGCATATAATCTACTTGAAATTTCAGCCTTAAGAGTGTAAACACCCTGTATAATTAATTACTTACTGTAGGTATAACCAAGTGTATAACATAATAGCTATTTTTGTTTTAAGTATTTTATATAGGTTTTTATGGACGAGTCCTATAACTTTAGCTTATGGCCGAATGAGCTTTTTGAACAAGACTAATAAAGGGCAAGTTACATACAAAGCTGAAAGCTTTATGTTCGATTGTGGAGTAAAGTTTCTTCTAGATCTTCCATAAAGAGCTACTTTATGGACACTAGACGATGTCATAAATCATGACATAAATAAAATGTAATAATATACAGAGTGGTTATAAATGATTTTTATCTAGCCAGCTGTGAATTTTCCATGTAAAATAAAAAATGCCGCTTTACGAAAATAGGGGTACCTACTTGTTGTAACTCAAAATTAAAAAATCGTCGTTTACTAAGSGTCCACTTCGAAAATAGACTTCAATTAAAAACTTGTTTTCTTCCAAAGTATACATTATTATCAATTATTATTGGAAATTAGTTGAAACAATAAAAATTTAATTAACAACAATTTATTATTAATTWATAAGTGACACTAATGACAGATCTAGAGCTTTCAAAAAASTAGAGCGGCACAAATAAAGTTGCATGCAAAAAAATTCCAAAYCTGGCTAGATGAAAATCATTTATAACCACTCTGTATTATTGTTTAAAATCAGTACCAATTTTGTGGGTATTTGTGAGAGTAACAAAACGAMAAAAATTTCTCRCCTGAAGAAGATACAATAAAATGTTGAAACGTCGCCACAAATTCAAACAGGTCCTTAAAAACTGTATTGTAAAGCTATTTAAGTTGGCAACAGGTATGAAAGTATTTTTGTCTATCCAATGTCAAAAAATTAGGCGTTGGGAGAGCCCCCGCTCCAATGGAATCTGTATACTTTGGTTTGAAACCTTGATAAATTTTTGTATAGAAATAATGTTTTATGGGTTGTATAATAATTTTGTTGTTGACTGTAATTTTTTCTAAGAACTAGACTAAAAACATCAAAATTATAACATTTTATA
>NW_025400984.1:2133268-2137447 GCF_015345945.1 Tribolium madens | reverse complement strand
TTTTTAATCTTTACAAATTTACAAGAACATTAAAATTACAATAAGCCTATTATTTCTTCAATACTTCGAATAAAAAACACAAGGATTAATTTGATTCTCTATTACTTAGTTTTCTATTAGTTTCTATTATTTTTTTGCTTTGAGAAAACACCTTGAGAATTTCCTATATACCTATCTAATTAAAGTTGTTTTAAATGGAGCTTTTAAAAACTGATTTTTCGCAAATTCATAACCTTTTGGAGAAATGTACCTCCAAGCAATACAATAACGTACTGTAATTTCAGACCATCTTGGGTTTTTTTATGGAATAATTATAAATTTACTCAAGTAAAAACACAGCCCTTAATCCTAAGTCCTTTGGATCTGACTCAATTATCACTAGACAATGTTGACCTTTACTGTAATTGTCATTTTTTTTCTTCATTTTCTTTAGTTTTTAAAGTTTATTTTTGTATAGCTTATTCAACTTTTGAAATCTTATATTTGCTTCCTGTAACTTTTTTCTAAATTTTGAATTTTAGCTAGTAAGACAAATTTTTTCTTTGGAACTTATTGCATCTGGAACATTTTTTAAATCAAAATCATGAGTATCGCTTACTTTTAAATCGCTTTGTTGATCAATATCATATCGAAATGGACTTGAAATTATAATTTTTGTCAAATGAGTCTAGCGATTGGAGACATGGTGCAGGCATTTCTAATGCCTTACGTTTATTCTAAATTAATAGAAGTGGTAGAGATTATCTGAAAACAAGTATAATTCTTTTATAATTCAACAGCAAGAATAGAACTGCATTTAGTAACAATTTTTTTTGTAATAACTCGTTATTTCAAAGTGTTTTCCACAAATCACGGAATTTGGAGGTATACAGGGTGCGCCAGAATTCGCGCCCCAGAGAAAAATGCCATATAAGGTAAAATACCAGGAACATGGAAAAAATGTTAAAAAAAGTTTATCTATAAAAATTTCGAAGTTATGAGGGTTTAAAGTTTGCACTTTGACTCTATTTATTTCTGTTGGAAAAATAATTATCCAAGTTGTTTTGCTATAGGCTATTAAAAGAGGGAACAAGGAAGCTGTATCCTAAATTGTAACTATGTTCAATGTTATTTCTGGCTTTTATTGGCAAAATTTTTGTCGCTAAACTAAATAATTGTAAAATAACATATACAAGATCATCAGTATCATTAAATAAATACAAAAAAATATCAAATGTCAAAAAATAAATGTCAAAATTTTTTGACAGATAGAATTTTTTAAACATTTTTTTCATGTTACTGGTATCTTAGCTTACTTGAAAATTTTCTCTGGGGCACGAGTTCTGGCGCACCCTGTATTGCCGATGGTACCAAATATTCTCTTAAACCATTCGTTCTTTTGATTTCTCCTTTTTGGTTTAGAAATCAATGTAAAGTAACATCATCTTACTCCCCTTGTATACAGTTTGGAACACAGCAAGTTTGAAACTTGGCATTTTAACAATTATAATGTAATGAGTGAAACAATGATACTATTGATTCTGCGCTTTTTAAACTACAAAAATAGATTGGTTGTGTAACAGATTAATATTTGATTAAATATGTCAACAATTGTCACATTTAATTTAATTTTCAAATTTCACTAATAATTACAGTTTTCTTTGGAGCATGACGCGCGCGTTATCTACCGAAATTTACCATTTTGACAAGTTCAAGATTTTGGCCTATTGGATAGACTTTATATTATATTACGCAAACGACGGCTAAAACTTCTTAACAGTCCTGTGTGATGCTAGGGTGATATTGACAGCTTGACGATTGTAAATTGTTGAATGTTGTTTATACCACAAGAATATAAAACAATATGGAACATTATGTTCTTGCATAATAATAATTTAACATTATGGTTATATCTACTCGTCGAATTTAAATTTCACAATAAATAAGACACGACTACGAAAATAGATGTGGATCGATTAGACGCAGAAAAATGCGCCCCAGCTGGTTCATAATAATTATCAATCCTGAAGAAATCCCACCGTCACTCAAAAATAATGAAGTTTCCCATTTTCTCGAAGCTTTACACATGCAAATGGCCCCGTCTTCCGACCGGTGCTGTAATTTAGCACACCCCATGGAAGATATTTATTTAATATAAGAGAGCGTTTATTAAAATGGGTCTTGGGACGGCGTTAATGGCCCTCCTTCGCTGCATTGGTCTATTTATKACGACTTCTTTCTTCTTATTTATAATTGGGTTGCGATAACACAAACTTCACTTTGATATGACCTATTTATCGTAGATTACGTTTTAATGAAAATAATATAAAGTTGTAAGTGCAGCCAAATGAAAATATTCTTTATTTTAATACCGGTTCCATTTTGAGTTGAATAGGTAGACAGTTTAAATAATATTGGGGGAGACTTCACAAGATCAAAATCAAAATTTTCTAAATCTCTTCTGATGGATTTTAAGCTATTTAAGTGAGCTTTATTGTAGTATCTAAGACTGCAAATGCAGCATGCTATATTATGAGATTAGCTGTAATTTTAAGCTCGTAATGTAGATCAAAGAGAATATTAAATAATTTTGTTGAAATGGAACACACTTTACTTTATACAGTTAGGAACACAATTACACACTACACTTCTTCGGGTTGCAGTTTTCAACAAAGACATCAAAAATACTGACATTTATCAGGGTCTTTTTATCATTTTCTTAAGTTATCAAGTTTTGGCGTATTTAAAATATTTTGGCATGAGCCTTGTACCTACATATAGGGTACGCCAGAACTCGTGCCCCAGAGAAAAATGTCATATAAGGTAAAATGCAAAGCACGTAAAAAAATCGTAAAAAAAATAAAATTTTGAACTTTGATTAATTATTTCTGGAAAAAAATTCCAAGTTTTGTTGACACATGCTATTAGAAGAGGAAACAAGGAAGCTGTATCCTAAATTTACTCGTATACTCTGTTTAATGTTATTTGTGGCTTTTATTGGCAACATTTTTGTACCTTTATTAAATAATTATAAAAAACATATACAAGATCATTAGTATCATTAAATAGACATAAAAAAATGTCAAATGTCAACAAACAAATCTCAAAATTTTTTGACAGATAAAATTTTTTAAACTTTTTTTCCATATTTCTGGTATCTTATCTTACTTGAAACTTTTTTCTGGGGCATAAGTTCTGACACACCCTGTATAGGTCAAAACATAAAACGCATTCTCTAAAGAAATCACTTTTTGTTAACATTCTGTGTAACTTCCACTTATTTTTGTCTGCATTTTTTGAATGCTCTATTTTAAAAATATTTCACAAACCATTTATTAAACGAAACCCCAGCAGAGAACCACAATCATTTTGAATTATCATAATTATCGTATTGACCGTATCTCCGCCCCTTACCTCAGGAGATTAATTTGAGGAAGCGTTGTAGAAAAAGTCTTTTTCATAGGTTTCCATTAAAAACCGRAAATTGAAATGCCGATCACGAGACGACTGGAAATATTTCCAACCCCAATCTCTAGAACGGAATTAATTAAAAAAGCTCAACATGTAAAAGGAAGCATGTAAATTGAAGGTGAAGCGGCGTAGCTACATTATTAGGGAGATTTGTTCAGAAAACTATTTCATTAAAGCTTGAAATAATTGATTTCAAACAATGGAAAGGCAAATATGACTATAAATATATAAATGAATGTTTTTAATCAGTATCTACGTGTTTAGAAAAAGTTTGAAAACACAGAGTGTTTCAAAATTCAACCTACTAGAATTCGTCAAAATAACAAGATTTTTACATTAGAAGTATTGGAAGTTGTAACAAAGATATTTATCTAAAATGTTGTTTATAGCCATAACCGGTTAGGTCCTGCTTCATGAAAATATTTTGAACTTCCGGTTATACCCTTTAATTTTGGGGGGTTGTTAATTATTTTTCCAATAATAAATACACCAAAGAAAACATCTTACCTTTTATTTTCATATGTTCAAATACGATTTTAAAATAATAAAAAGTGGTAGAGTTATCGATTCTTGAAGAGGAAGGTGCAAATTCAAAAAAGTCTAAGTATTTCAAAAGCAATTAAACTTACCTACACGGGAGGCTAATAAACACTTCTTCAAAATCACTTAAGTAATCAAAAAACGCAATAAAATACATCGCATTCTATACAGAGTGTTCGGTCCAAGTCG
>NW_025400984.1:2125634-2131593 GCF_015345945.1 Tribolium madens | reverse complement strand
TGTAATACTAAGAATATAAAATAATATTCATTCATAAAAAAAAACATTTTTATTGCCTGGAATTTGATCAAATTTTCGAATTTGTTTGTTCTGGAAAATACACAAAAACYGGTTTTCCGTTCGAAACTTTTTATTTTTGTCACCGTGTGCAATCAATAAAGTTTCCGTCGCTGTACTGGAGCTTATAAAAGCTTTCAAACTGTCCTTCTRTGCGCGTCCACGTGACCTTAAGCTCTTGACGCCACCACGTGCCCTATCTCTTTTATGCGTTTTCCTCTTGCTATCGGTGCTATCTTGGAATTGTGGTCGTGCGACGACTGGTTATTGTCCTTTTAACTCTTGACTCAAGGACTTGAAGCTGTCGAGATTTGCGATGGCTTTCGCTGAAATAATGCAAATATTTCACGCAAAATAACAACACGAAGAAGAAAGACGCACGCTGCCGGAATCCTGATCTCAACACAAAATGTCTTGCTGAATCTGGAGTATTGTGACTGCTTTTATTACGKAGAGTGWCCTATCCTTGCAAAAGATATACTCCTAAAAAGATAACTGAAAAATCAATGTTTTAGTATTACTTAGTATGTAAAATAAAGAGTGAAGAGTTACGTGTGGTAAAACTAAGAACATTCCATTCACACCAAGGAGGTTACATACATGGACCATCTAACCTCCTTGGTTTAGACATATACAGGATGATTTGTCAATAATACATTCATTTTTGTTTTAGACCAGAATAGGCTATGGAATAAGAATATTATTATACAGGYTGTTCCGTCTAAACCCCACATTAGAAGTATTAAGAGTTGGAATACTCTTATTTATTTGAAAATTGGTACATAGTCATAAACCATTAAGTTCTCCTAAATGAAAATATTTTCAAGATGGCGGCATTTTCGGTTATATCGGAAGTCGGTCTCAACTTTCATATTTTAAATGGAAAGGTATATTTTTTATTGCGTTTTTGGATTAATCGGGTTATTTTAAGGGAGTTTTTATCAACTTTCCCTATACCTAAATTTAGCCGTTTATGAAATATTTGGAGCTTTTTTAAAAATTTTTGGATCTGCACCTTCCACTTTAAAATTCGGTAACTCTGCTATTTTTTTAAATTTAAAATTCGTTCTTTTGCGTTTTAAAAAGAAAGGTTAGATCTTTATTCTGGTGTTATCAAATTAAAAAAAAAATAACAAACTCCAAGGATTACTTTTGTAATAATTCAAATAACTCAATTTTTCCAAATGAAACACACCAATTTTTATTTATTTTACTAAATAGAAAAGAATTTAATTCTGCATTGATCTGTATTAACATTCCTTATACCTAAATTTAATAATTTTTATGTTATGGTGACTTTTTGTTAAGACTGCCGAAAATCTATTACTAGCCATTCCATTGCCATGGAAATAAAAAATGTCAAGATTGTTTCTCAATAAACGTCGACAGTGACTTATTATTTAAGAGAGAGTCAAAGCTACTCAAACTTAGATTTAATTAATTTATTTTGTATTTATGGAAATTGTAACAAAATTATGATGTCGTTCATTAAACAAAAATAAATTTTTCTCACTTGCTAGCTTTAAATAATGATCGCATGGTAGAACCTATTAATTATAATAATTAAGTTTGCATATCTTTGATTCTCCATATTTTGACACTGTTTGTCAAATAATAAGTCACTGTCGACGTTTATTGAGAAACAATTTTGACATTTTTGATTTCCATAGCAAACCATGTGAAAACGGGTGTGGCTAGTAATAAATTTTCTGTAGTCTTAAYAAAAGTCCATAACTTGAAAATTATTAAATTTAGGTATAGGGAATGTTAATACAGATCAATGCACAATTAAATTCTCTTCTATTTAGTAAAATAAAACATGGGGTATTTCATTTGAAAAAATTGAGTTATGAGTATTTGAATTATTACAAAAGTAACCTTAAAATTTTGAGATATGTTATTTTTTTTTCAAAATTTGAAAACACCAGAAAAAGGATCTAAGCTTTCTCTTTCAAACGCCAAAAAAACAAATTCAAAATCTTAAAAAATGGCAGAGTTACCGATTTTTAAAGTGGAAGGTGCAGATCCAAAAATTTTTTAAAAAGCTCCAAATATTTCATAAACGGRTAAATTTAGGTATAGGAAAAGCTGATAAAAACTCCCTTAAAATAACCCGATTAATCTAGAAACGCAGTAAAAAATATACCTTTCCATTTAAAATAAGAAAGTTAAGACSGACTTCCGGTATAACCGGAAATGCCGCCATCTTGAAAATATTTTCATTTAGGAGAACATAATGGTTTATGGCTATGTACCAATTTTCAAATAAATAAGATTATTCCAACTCCCAATACTTCTAATATAGGGTTTATATGGAACACCCTGTATAATAATAATCAATTTAATTTTTGAATCTAATATTTTGTTTTGCTCAGGCTCGTAGTGTTATATGAACTGGACTGTAAAAAATAAGCCAAATTATCTTATTGTCTTTTCTCTAAAAGTCCCTTTTCTAAAAGAAATTTCGATGAATTATTGATGCAAGAGTCAATTAAGGCAAGTCTGTTGCCACCATAAGTAAGTTTATTTTTGATATTTTATTCAGTGGATGAGTGCGTGTTTCAGAAACAATTGATATTTTCCACTGGTACCTAATTAAATTTACAGGAATTAAAGTAAATGGAAAACGAGGGAAATAAAATTGAGAGAGAGTTGGACATCGTTGGACTGAACTCGGCTAATTGCCTCGGGAAATTTAACAGAAGCATATTGTTTCACATTACAATTGTTAATTTCACTATAAATTCATAGCAACCGAGTATTGCTCYAATAGATAAGAGATTACATTAATCTCGAACGGATTAAGTGGCTTAGACTGAAATTTTGGAGTTAATAATAAAATGGCTTATTTTTGTTTTGGGGATTTAAACGAATGCACTACTAGCTTTAATTGTCGTTTTTAATTTATGGATATTTTATACAACTTTACCATCCCTTGTAATCAAGTTATAATTCGATATTTCTTAAAAGACTATTCTATTATTAAAGCAACTTTAAAAGTACTTGAACACCAAATCGACCATGACTTTAAATCGTTTATAGATAATTCGATTTTCTTTATYTAGCCATATTTGACTGAAACTGCAATTTTCAACTGTCTTTTAAAAGAACTCAATATATCTTCTATTGTAGAACAACGTTATATGCATAATTTTTTCAACCATTTCTCCAAGTAAATAAATCATAAAAGAATCGTTCTATTAAATTATTTCACTAATAAGAATAAGGCTTTCAAGATTTATAAGACATTCAGGTAATGAAAGCAAGTATTCACCAGCAATCCAGATATTCAARGACCATTCTATCTGCAAAAGATGAATGCAAATTACTGAAAGCACCTGTTTGCGGACGTAATTTGTCCATTTCTAAAACAAAATTTTGAAATGTGATTAAAAATTATTAATATTGTCATTAGGTTTTTATAGCTATTAAGACAACTAGAGTTTTATGACAGTTTAAAAATCGAGGTCGTAGTTTAAATTCGACTATATCTATAAAACTGTGTTGTCTTCAACATTTTTTTCAACGCTAATATTGAATCAGAAATTTTACTAAATTTAAAAATTATTAWAAAGAAGTAGGTATGGCAAAATTGATAAAAAATATGCATCAGCGTATTTCATAGACTCATAAGATACGTTGCTGTTGACGACGTACTTTATAGATATATAAACAAGAGGTAAGCTTAAATGCACCATAGAAACAGTATAAAGTATTAGTGTTGCAAAAAAATAAATTTGCTTAAAACGCAAATAATACAAAGATTGGAATATAACGAAACCGATGAAAGTGCTTGATAAATGTTGCATTGTTATTGAGATTTGAAGGAAAATAGATTTGCTAAGTAATAAATTATGTTTATGTTATGTTTGTTTCAAGAAACAAAATCGATAAACATATTCATGTAGAACTGAAAAAAAACTGGGTTTTGAAGTTTATTTTTTTTAATTAATTTTTTTTATACTCGTTGGCAGCTTATAACAAGATTTTCACGTGACATTTTTCTTTTGATAAGTTTACCAGCGAAGCATTACTGGAGAATTGTTTACAATCCAATTAATGATGTTAAATTTTTGTTGAATTTTTTTGCAGTTGTTTCAGAAATTTAAATCTCTGAAAGGGTAACCAAATCCGTCCCTTTATGTTGCATGAATACTGAATTAAAGCAAACATCGTAAATTTAAGAATTAAATGCAAATTGAACCTTGGTGAATAAGTCAGTAATTTTTTGTCTGAATAGCGAAAAGCAGCAAATACAATACTACAGTAAAAGATGTAGATGCAWTTTTTTTTTACTCTTAGTTAGCATGTCGATGTGGTGTGAATATTGGACGAGGAAATTTTCTTTCGTATACATCTTTGTGTCTTTACGAGTTTTTTAAATAATTATTAGATTAGTTTTATCGTTTAAATTATGATCAACGGTYGTTTGTTTTTTTATAAAAGCTTTAGATGTACTTCAAATACATTGTTGCGTTTTTTACTTTTCTCTATAACCGCAGTTATAAACCATCTGCAAGAAGAAAATAATAAAAATGCTTTTGCATTTCGCCTCAACATTTCTTTTAATGTTGTTATGGGATATTATTTCATTAATAATAATTATTATAATTAAACGTGTGTAAAGTGTGGTGTGTTATACTGAAACAAGCTAATTTGTGATTTTAAAACGTCACTTTAAACTGTCTCAGTGGATAGAAAAGTAAATTTTCTCTTGATTTGCTCTGCTTTTTAAGTCTCATCACAACGGCGGTTTTATTTTTTCGACAAAAATGTAACTTTGACGATTAATTTATTAATTACTGTTACCGGCAAAACAAGAAAATTCCGCTGAATATTAATTGCTTTTCAACATTTTTATTTGAGAATTACTCTTTTTACGAATCGTAAATTACGTTTTGAAAATCCTACTTAAAAGTTGATAATGAATAGGACTGTGGAAGGGTACATTGTTGATATAATTTGTCACATTTCGTTGATTATTTTTGTRAAATGTTAATTCTTTATTAAAAAAGTAGGAAAACTGTTTCTTTGTTGTTGAAATGATTTATTTATTACTCTGYGAGCCGGTTTATAGAAGACGCATTCAAAATTAATTCACTAATTTAATTCACTGTTAAAATTTAGTTCCCCCGTAAATTTGAGCATATAACACAAGGCGACAAAAAAAAGTCATGTCGTGACAATTTGACAAATTTTATATCATTTTGTTCGTCTCAGTAAGACAAATCAAATGCACTAAAAGAAATTTAAAAAGTCCACCCACTTTGAACTAAATTTTTTTTTTCTAATTTAAATGAATTTAAAATACTTTAACTTTAAAATATCATTACTCCATAACTATTAGGCCTATTTCCTTCAAATAAAGACCATTCTAAAGGGATGGACTTGCCCTATAGAATTATATGCAATTTGAAATTGAATATTGGCAAACTTTTCTTCGAACAGTGTTCGAAGAAGTTCGAAGTACATCGAAGTAATCTAAGAAAAACCCTACGAGTAATTTTTTTTTCTTCATCAATAAATCAGGTGATTTATTGCATTTAACATCACTCGAAAGTGATGAGAAAGCATTTGCTTAGAACATTTTCAAAAAAATTTCAGAAAGCTAAAACAAAGTGAACAAGTTCGAATCTGAATGGAAAGTGATTTGATTTGAAAAAAATTTGCCCTTATATTTAAGACTCGTGCCTTAAACTTCTAGATCCTCTTTGCTCAATGATCAGTGGTCATTTTTAGAACAAAAAAACTCTTTATTTGCTTTAATTAGGATGCAGGTACTCTTTATTTGTTTTAAGTAAACAAACAGTTTTTGTTTATTGTAATTATAACAAAGAAGATGCAATTGACCATTTTTAAGCAAAAGAAGAGCCTTAAAACAAATACTTTTATAAAAATGCAA
>NW_025400984.1:2110422-2123214 GCF_015345945.1 Tribolium madens | reverse complement strand
CTCGAAACGAAAATGGAGAATGTAGTGAGAATATGAATAATTTTGGTGGTGGTATGCAACTGACGCATGTTTGGTGTTTTTATTTGGTAATAAAATACAAACTGTAATTAGAAAGTGAATAACTGCTGACGCCTCCCTCGAATATCAACTTTGCCTACTCAGAACTTGTTAATGTTTTAAATTAATTCTTACAAATTTTCTTGGACAGTTGTTAATTAAATGCTGAAGTTTATGATGAAACAAAAATGTTTGCTTTCGTTAAGAGTATTAAAAGTTATCAAGAAGTTTGGTAAGAAGTAAATAAAACAATAAGATGGCGATTTTGAGAGTTTTACTAGTACGAATGRTYSTTTAAATACCGGTAATGATGAATACTTAAAAGATACACACTTTAATTAACGAATTATAGAGAGTTAAAAAAGTTTAGGCTACTATGCAAATAATWAAAGATTTTCAAACTTATATATAAACAGAAGTATGTAATCGCTTTATTCGAAATAAATCAAATCCAAAAAATGTTTTTTAAAAATAATTGTTATCATATACAGTATGTTCCCGGATAGGTGAAACGACTCTTGTAAAAGATAATAAATTGTGAATTTAAATTTTTATTTTTTGGGGTTCATCCCTGCTTAGTTAAAGACTAATTTCTATTATCATGTCAGTTTTGGAATTAAAAAAAAAACTTTTTTACTTTAGAGAGAAGTGCCTTTTATGTGGCAAATACAACAAAAAGTTATTAAAAAAAGTTGTATAGAATCAATATCCCAGCCCCCCCCCCTATGATTTTTCAATTTTTATATGTTTATTTCAACAATTAAAAAAAAATATTTTTATTTCTGAGTAAATTGAATAAATTATTAATTTCACTATAATTTTTAAGCTGTGATTTATAATAAGAGTAAAAAACACTACGTTTGAAGAAGTAAGCGTTTATCTTCGCCACATAAAGTGTCATTTTTACCCATAATAACATAATATACTATTTATTGTTTCAAAAAGTTAAAAAGGTGTGTGGACATTTTAGACTTTTGAATTTCACAGTTTTTTTGTAGGTACATTGAGTTAAAACACCATTAAAATTCATAAAAAAATCAGTTTTATTAAGAAATTCATATATTCGTTAAAGCCCAAGTCATGAGTGAGGGCTCTTGAGTTGCTTATCTAACTAAAATGTAACAAAATTTTAGATTTTTCAATAATTATTCTTTAATTTCTAACCAAAATTCAAGTCTACAGCTTTGGTGACCTATTTTTTGTTATCGCATGTTTTTCCACATTCAAATTGTCCATAGTTTTACTGAAACAGATAGTAACTACATTAGCCAAGTTTTATATCAATGTAAAACGGTTAAACATAACATTCAACAACATAAATGAGTATGAAGCACATTTATTGTAATCTACAAATATGACACCTGTCAAAACACTCAAAACATTCCTTTTTGTAAGATAAAGGTGCTAGCAAAACGGTCAATAGGATTTCAATGACGTTCCGCAACTTCATGGTCTCTTTATTAAATATTTGCTTTGAGATGGCGTACAATAACACGAGAACATACATTTTAATTCCGGCAGATGACATCGTATTATTGCCAGTGACCTGCATACAGATCGCTGCCATTACAAGTGCTTTATGKCGTCGAGTGGAATCGTGTTATTATGCATTTATCGATTGAAAAGGGGCGGCATTGCTGTCGTTAGCCTTTTGGCCGATATTAATTTTTCTTCAATCAAATGATTAGACCGATTCTCAAGAATCAATAAAAGTACAGTGCGATCAAAAAGTCTGTCTATCAAGTAAGCGTAGAAATTTAAAACATATGTCTGTGGAAGATAAAATGTCACAATGACAGGAAACCGTGGTGAACGATTTTTATGAATAAACACCAACAAAATCTAATTTTAGTTTGTTTTGAGACGTTTCATAGAATAATTCAATTTAATTAGCTCAATGTTTTAATTTTTATAAAATAATTTTTTGACATCTAAATAACATACGAACTGTCATGCAATATACGTCCTTAACTAGGACGCCTACTTGATAGAAAAACTTTTTGATCGCACTGTAGTATAGAAGTCGTTAGTCACATTTCACTTTTCACACTTCCGTTACTTTTTCGAAGACTGTACAAAATACATGTTTAAAAATATGATCTTTTGTTGCTAAATGTATATGATATTTGTTTTGTAAAATTATTTTATTAGCTATTCCTCTTTCTACATCTATTCTATTTTATCATTTTCATTAATGTAAAAATACAGAGTGCGCCAGAACTCGCGCCCTAGAGGAAAATGTCATGTAAGGTACGATACCAGTAACATAGAAAAAATGTTAAAAAGTTATTCTATCTATAAAAATTTCAAAGGTATGAGAGTTTAAATTTTGAACTTTGACTCTATTTATTTCTGTTGGAAAAATAATTTTCCAAGTTTTTTTGCTACAGACTATTAGAAAAGGAAACAAGAAAGCTGTATTCTAAATTGTAACTTTGTTTAATGTTATTTGTGGCTTTTTTATTTGTGATTTGTATATGTTGTCTTCTGTTCTGTACTTGTTTTATTATGTCCTTTGACTGTATTCTGTTTTAGTTTATTTTTATATACTCTTTACTTATTTTACTTGTTCTCTGTTCCAACCCTCATTTATTTTATGCTTATTCGATTTTTATCATTATTGACTAGATTTATTTTATTCTTCTAATTCTTTCACATCTGTATTATACAGAGTGCGCCAGAACTCGCGCCCCAGAGAAAAACGCCATATAAGGTAAAGTACTATGAACATGGAAAAAATGCTAAAAAATTCTATCTATAAAAATTTTGAAGTTATGAGAGTTTAATTTTTGTACTTTGACTCTATTTATTTCTGTTGGAAAAATAATTTTCCAAGTTTTTTTGCTACAGGCTATGAGAAGAGGAAAAAAGGTGTATCCTAAATTGTATCTTGGTTTAATGTTATTTGTGGCTTTTATTGGCAACATTTTTGTACCTTTACTAAATAATTATGAAAAAACTTATACAAAATCGTCAATATCATTAAATAGACATAAAAAAATGTAAAACGTTAAAAATAAATGACAGAATTTTTGACAGATAGAATTTTTTAAATATTTTTTCCATGTTTCTGGTGTCTTATCTTGCTTGAAATTTTTCTCTGGGAGCGATTTCTGACATACCCTGTATTATAACTTTATCACTCTTTTCCTTTAGACGATTTATTTCAAACATTTTTTTGTAACTTTTTGTTTTATTTTTTGATTTCTTGTCGAAAAAACTTTATAAATTTCTTTTGTAATGCTAGCCGCTACTTAACCATTCAATCCTCTTCTACCATTATTCTTCAATTCTACTTTTTTCTGTAATACGACTTTAGGCGTTTTTCGTTTTCCGTCTTTATTAGAATTACATTTGAAAATCCATCAAATTTAGCTCAACGTCAAGAACCTTTTCTACCACATTGCGTAGTTATTGGCCACCGATGTGTCTCTTTCGTCTTTCCTTTGACCGATGTTATTAATTTTTCTCGTTCAGTCGTCCGTAAAAATCCTTGTTCGCCCTCCAGCCGTTCTCGAATCAATGGCCACGACTCAATCAAAGGGCGCTCAAATCTGAATGTCTTCTCGACCACGAACGACATCATTATTTGCAGCGAGTGAACACGACCGAAATTCCATACAAAGAGCAGAGGATATCATTAGTTCGAGCCCTGGTCGCGCATCCAGGCCAAATAACGACACCAGGATGTGTCAAGGACGAAATGCGACTACACACATTATTTATATGGAAATTAGCACATTCGTGGGTTTTATGTTGGATGGAAACTGAAAGTGCGACCCCGGCTTAAGCGACCGATTTGAAAACAATGACCGAATGACCGAATTCTTGTTGAAAATGTAGGGTTACATAAAACTGCACAAAATACAATATGCGAAAAATCTAATTTCCAGAAATTACCAAATTAAAATTTTGGTTAGAAAACTGGCAGCAGTTTATTTTCATCACTACAAATTTGTTGTTCTTAAACATCCATTTTGTAGATTTTTTGTTGTTGCCCTTACATTAACAACTATCTCAAAAGTGACTATAATGCTCACAAATGCCATGTACAGTGTGCCTATTTCGTAATGACACAGAACGAGTGCTGTGTGCATTGGCCCAATTGCTTGCAGAGGTGACGGAAAGAAGAATCGGTAGTCGGAAGATGTCGGCTTTCAGGCATTAGTAACAGATGGGGAGCTGTGAAAACTGATATCTTCGTACAAAATGTTAGTAATTTCGAAAATCACTTAAGTACTGCACTTGACATATACAGAATATCTCTGTTATTTCCTAACGGATTTTTATTAAATTAAATGTAGGCAACTTAAAAGGTGGAGTTTCAACTAGTATTAATAAAATCAACTCAAGATAAAAAATTTAATTTCAACACATATTGTCTCAATTTAAAATTAAGCGAATCTACTATTATATTGTTAAACACTAAAAATCTGAAATATCTTCTACAAAAAATAAACTATTATGTTAAAATTTTAACCTAATTTTTGAAAAAACATTATCAAAGCAATCACCTCAATTGAAAATTTTTAAAACAATAAATTAAAACATTTTTATGGTTTTACGTACTCTTTGGAGCTATTGTGTTTATTAAACCGTAAAAAGTAATGTCATAGTTATTAACCATTACTAAACTAACCATTACATAATCAAAATAAGCATATTTTGATGGAGGCTTAGATTCTTCAGTGTAGTGTATTTATGAAATTTTCTTAGATGCAACAAAAAACACTAATTCCAGCTTTAACTATGTACAGGGTGATGCATTTTGGATGTCTGAATAGGGAATCTCCGAAACTAAGAGGTTTAGCCAAAAACGAGTAATACATTCTGGGGGTCATTTTTTGAGAAAATAATATTGGTTAAAACCGCATCCCGCTATCGTCTTTTGTTTTCGACTTATAGACAACAATTGACATTTTAGCGAAATCTAAAAAAATTCATATCTTCGTTATTATAGAAGACACAAATTTGAAATAAAGACATTATAGAGGCACTTTTTTACGTAGAATTTAATAATGTAGTTAACAATTTTTTTCAGTTGTTTGTTTAGCCGTAATAAAATAAACTTGTATTTTTTTAAATGGGAATCATAGATGGCTATGTCATTTTTAAAAAGCTTGTTTTTTTCTTATCTAAAAAATATCTATTTTTAACAAATTATTGTAATACATTTTTAGCGAAAAATTATCTTTGATTTTTGTTCGCAGTTGGCCATGAAAAAATGTTGCATCTTCAACTAAAAGGATTTAAACTATATTATATTCAACCAGTGTCACTAATGAAAGAGTTTTCTGAGTACTAAGTGATGAAAAAGATGCAAAATAAATTGTAAATCAACTTATTGGCGACTAATAACATGACTAATAACATTTCTTTATATCTGTAAAAATAACACCAATTTCTGTAAAAGTTTCAAAAAGTAGCTGGATTAGTGTAATGTTGACATTTATTAATTTCCTGTTATGTAGGTGACATAACACGCTAGTTTACAGAGGAAAATCCAAATGCTTTGTTTCAGAGGGCATCTCAGCAATGATTTTTAGTAAATTTTTAGACTGTTGAGGAAAATCAACTAATGTCAAAATCAATATTGGAATACTTATGTGGGTTGTTTAATAAAAAAGTAAGCAAGAAGTCCTAGTAAATTCATGTGGGGGTGTAAGAAAATATAAATTACAATACAATGAGTGTTTTTAGGTTACAGTTACACTACCGGACAAATACCTTTGTAAATTTACAATTTTGATTTTTGAGTTTGATTCAAAATATTGTAAAGCTGTTTTGTTCAAGCACAAATTCTTATAAAAGTAATTTTTTTTTGTTAGCTTTGTAATAAAATAAAGAAAGTGGCGTACGTTTCTGTTTTTCTGGTTAACCTAACTCGCTTCTGCATTTCATAAAGATAATGGATGCATTAGTTTTCGGCTTGTAGTCCGTGTCATATCGAAGAAAAAGTTAAATAGGAACAATGCTTCTGAAGAAAACATCTAAAAATATTAGAGAAGTTATTGGTTCATCGGTTTTCAAAAATTTTCAACGATTTCGTTTCATTATACTTGTGTACACCATCTTCAGCGAGAAAAATATTCGAAAATAGCGTGTTGTCAACAATATGCCAGAAAATTAATAAATGTCAAAATTATAGTAATCCAGCTAGTTTTTGAAACTTTTAGGCAAATTGGTATTATTTTTGTAACCTAGCAACGAATATAATTTTTCAATCACACCCTAAGGTGCCCTTCTGGGATTGGTAGAATTAAGAGGCTTGCAACTTTCTTACTTTTTCAGGTGCACTTTTTGTCGACCTATTGCCGCCGGCATTTGATAATTTTATACACCTTGTATAAAAAGTTAATTCTATATTTTACCTTTCACAGTAAATAGCACAGAGAAAGGACACAATTATCTATTTTAGAGCGGTTACTTGAAGCATTTATATTGGTCGTGTATCGGCATTGTTGAAGAACAAAAGACCCGTGTCCGTAATCACCGCCACGTCATAATAACACCGGATTCAGAAGCTGTAAACACAAGGCCTCTGCAATAACATTCGCGACGTTATTGCCATTCCATGGTGCACTACCAATTCAACAAATTGTATAGTAAGCCTTTTCGCTGGCAGTCATTAGATCCCCTCACGCTATCTTCCGTGTTCAACGCTAAACTCCCAAATTCCATCCAGGGCAAATACTGCAATACATTCCTCAGCAGCTAATTTTTAATTTTATTTAGACAAAAGTTTAGAATATCAGCTACTAATACGCTCTTTATTTTTAGTCTCCATCATTGATTTTCCGAGAAAAAAACAATCACGTATCGGCTATAACACAATAGAACAATCACTGATTGATGAATTCGATGGGAAGAGGAAATTCCGAGCGGTTTGCAATTAAAACAAACTTTTCGTCGGATTTTTTAATAAAATACGAGGAGCAAATTTTTGAAGCACGTCGAGGGTTTAATTTTTTTTTTTCATTCTCCGTGATTCATTCGCTATAGGAGATAATTGGAGTTTAATGGTCGGGACTTCTTAAATGGTTTTACGAGCTGACCCAACAAAGCTGACGAGCTTTTAAATACTGTTTTGTGGGCATTGCGGCGGGGGAAAAACGCAAAAACGGATTTATTACCSAGCTTTAACAGAGCTTTATCATAAATACAATTTAGAGCAACGTTAACCTCGAATTATGGGTAAACGCCGAGAAATACGGAATTACCAAGATATCTGGACTAATCTGACCTTACAGGGTTGCAAATTGCAGCATGCAAATTCTACGTGGTTTTACGTGTTATTAAATTTAAGACATTAGCATTTTAAGAACGAAATCGGGTTGTTGTAATTCCAAATAAAACAAAGAAAACACTTTATATATGACATACAAGAATTTTTTTTGAGTATTCACAGCATTAGTATAAAAACAAAAAGCTGAGGTATGTTGGAGCAACGACGACTAAGGTCTATACACTACTTTATTCACAGTCATACTTTTTAAAGAAAAGAGAGCCAATAAAGAATTTATCGAGTTTTGAAGAACATGACATATTATGGACACTTCAGGTTGGAAGTGTTTACTTTCTTATCAGTTTTCGAGTTGGGAAGTGTACAGGGTGCTGCATTTTGGATGTCCGAATAGGGAATCTCCGAAACTAAGAGGTTTAGCCAAAAACGAATAATACATTCTGGGGCTCATTTTTTGAGAAAATAATATTGGTTAAAACCGCATCCCGCTATCGTCTTTTGTTTTCGACTTACAGACAAAAGTTGACATTTTGGCGAAATCTAAAAAAAAATATATCTTCGTTATTTTAGAAGATACGGATTTGAAATTAAGACATTATACAGGCACTTTTTTACGAGGAACTTAATAATGAAGTTAACAATTTTTTTCAATTAATGGTTTAGCCTTAATAAGATGAACTTGTATTTTTTTTAATACCAAATCATAGGCGGCTATGGCAATTTTGAAAAGCTTACTTTTTTTCTGATCTAAAAAATATATATTTGCAACAGAATATTTTTTTATAATTATACTTAAAAAATGAAATACATACCTATTTTGTTTGATAATAATTGGCCATGGAAAAACTATTTCACTCCAAATGTGTAAATAATAATCAATAAGAGTTTTGTGAAATGTAAAATATATGAAAAAATAGATAAAATTATACAAATTTCAAAAATACGGTAGGTACGTTAGAGGTATTAAACAAATATGCGAGAGCCTCAGAACAAAATTATTATATATTTTTTTAAAATCCAAAAATAGGAAAAACAAATGTGTCTCCAGTCACCAGTCAACACAATTAGAAAAAACATTTTTTTGATGGTCTAATGGAGGTAGGATAACGTTTCACATCGACGGAATTTAGGTATTTGAATAGCCATATCCTCATTTTTGTGTCATATAAAATATATTTTATTGAAGAATTAAAGCGGCTTTTTTATACAACACTCTATGTGTCACTAGAAGTTACAATGGTAATGTTAGCTTGTTTAAAATCAAAGAAATGTTATTAGTCGCCAATAAGTTGATTTACGTACATCCAAAATGCAGCACCCTGTACATTTTGCAACCTGACTATCCTACTACATGTCATCTAATAAGAAAGTGATCACTTCTTCAACCTAAACTGATCAAAATCTAAAAGAATTATTAAACCTTTATTGACTAAAAATTTAAATGTTAATGTTGACCCAAAGATACCTGGGCATTGGTAAGGTAAATTCCCTAATTTTTTGGTAATTTTTCATTTACAAACAAAGCCAAAAAAAAAATAAAAAGTAATTTTCTCCCAAGAAGTTTAATTCTAATTTTTATGCTGACCTACGCAGATTCACTTCCTACAATTGTATACAAAATCAGAAAAAAATACTAATTAGATTTTCAATTAAACGCAATTTTCCATCTTAACTTTGAAAATCATTTTTATTTGTGATCTATTACTTGTGCCATCGTAAATTTAGCTGACAATGGGGAACTGCAATTGGGGTAAGATTCCAAGGTTTACAACAAAAAGACTCTTCAAAGCGGTCGGCTACCAGTAAATGATTCTTTTGTTGGCAAATTTGGTTTGTGTTTAAATAAAAAAAGCGATTATTTGGCTAACCAAGTCAAAATTTGAAATTTTGATATTAAAGTTTGATGCGCTAACACGTATAGATTCATTTAATGTAAAAACTTTATAGGTAAATTAACAGAAAGTATTCATAAAACACAAAACTGCTGCGGCCTCATTAATTATCAAGCAAATTTAGAAAAATTTTCAAAATATACCCAATCAATAATTAGGTAGGTATATGAAATATCGCCAGTTTTAATTAATTAGAAGTCGCAATTTATCTTCTTGTTAAACCGAAACCCGGCACGCTTCACACGGCATCAAAAGTATCAATTTTCTATGAGGGTTCATTTATTGGGGGCTAAAAAAGTGTTCTGTGGTTAAACCGTCATAAAAATTAGTAAATATCGAATTAAGTCGAAAAACSGTATATCTTTGAAGCTTTATTGTGTTAAGATGTATGTGTGGTTGGTTGCTTGTTACTATGTATTATAGTTATTTATTCGACGAGTTTGAGTGTAAATCGGACGCTTTATTTGACCGAGTGGTTTACCATCCACGAGGTGGAATAAAGCGTCCGATTTACACTCAAACGAGTTAAATACAACATTTTATTCTGCGAATTAGACTCAACAAGGCTTAAACTTGCTTTAAATCTGTTAAAAATAATTTGACGTTTCGTATTGAGAAATGCCAAACAGTTGTCAAAACTTCCTTACACGGGAGAAAAACCGTAAATTTTGACAGTGTCGAAGAATAAATACATTTTATTTTAAAATTAAARATAAAGAGTTATGTATACTTTTAAAACAAACTCTGTATACCTAATASTTGTAAGTACTTTTATTTTTTTTAATGCATGTGAACATGTGTTTTGTGTTACAAAATGACGTAGCAAGCATTGCATGTCTGTTCTTAATTATATTAAAATTTCCCTATGTAGAAGCTTAATTTAAACTCTGATTAACATCTTAATAACACCGACACTTAATTTTATAGATTATTCAAATTTAGAATTATTCTCGCATTAAGGTACTTTTGTGTCAAAAATAATGTAGGAGGAAAAATACAAAACATAGTTATAATATATCCTTTTTTACTATATTTATCAAAAAAATAGTAACAAAATGTTTTTTTAAATAAGTAAGTATAGGTAATCTATTAGCTTCAAGAACTACTTTATTTTGATCTGTTAGAACTTTTCGTCCAGATTTTTTGATATAATTTTTGAATATCTGAATCATTTCAAAACTATAAACTAATGTATTTTACAATTTTTTTTTCTGTCGTATTGCACACAAGATTTTGTGAAATTCGGAAAAGAAACCCTTACATTATAATAATTTAATTGATAATTTTTATGTAAAAACAATAGTAAAGTGAAATATGACAAAATATTTTCAATTTGTGTGTTGGTGTCATTTCTGATATTGAAGAATCAGCGGCATTGACAGTAATTCATTGCTGCCCAAAAAATCGGAAGAAAGAAAACTACAAAAAAGGTGTACAAAAACTTCAACAATATTTTTTGGCCTTGATGATTTTAACTGACATTTTTGACACCTACGGAATCTGATTTTTACAAACCATTTGTGCAGTTTCGCGCACGCAGTGCTGTAAAATAACAAGAAAATTTCAGGCTTTTAGAGAAAAAAAAAGATACTTTCTGGTAAATAAAGTCCATTAATGCTGAGAGAAATTACCGCACAAATTTATCTATTTAGTGTTCAAAAATAAACACAGTTAATTTTTTTAGACAAGATTCTATTCAACGCCATCTCATGGTAAAAATAGTAAATGCATAGACCCGTCACTTGTTGATAAATCGAAATTTCAATTAATTGAGAACGGTTTTTAGCCAAAAAGTGTTGTACCTTATTTGTGTGTTAGGTTATTTCACAGCGTTCAGTTTTATTAAAGCTCTCGGCTTCGCTTCGAGCTTCAATATAAAACTTCACGCTGTAAAATTACACCTACCGCACGTATAATGTAAATAACTAGTATTTAATTATTGCTTTGTAACTTGTTTAATGAAATTTTAAATAAAAAAAGATTGACCACCTTTAAGAAACAGATCACATGTTGATACCTCCTAATAGAACCATGGCTCGCATTCCAACCTCAAACACRCTCGACGATATCTTCTGACAGCATCGACGATAAATTTTGATTGTAATTAATTGAAATGAACCAACCTATTTATCATTAAGCTCCATTTCATGGCCACGCTGACGATCAACCTGATGGCCATTGACACTATCCTGGTGAAGCTGTCGCTGATAAGTCTGCACGTTCATCCTCACTCCTATCTGAAACAATCATCATACTATCACGATCAATCCGCTTATCAAATGTCAGAACTATAATTAAAGTTATGGATATGTTATGCTCTAAAATGTATGTTTATTTCAACATTGATTTAACCGCTAGTTAGTTGTTTATAATATTAAATAAATTCAGTTTGAAATTAAATTAGCAAACATGTTAGCTTTATACAATTTCAATACAGCATATTTATTTAGACCAAACAAATTCATCCAGTTTCTAGTTCAAAAAAAATATATATAAAAAATTAATGAAATCAAAAGAGAAGTTTTCCTTGTTCTAGTTGTGTTTTCATGGCTTGGTTGTTTCGGAATTTATTTCAGTTTTAAACACCAGTCGACTGTCTTATTAGCGATCCGATCCCTTTGTTTAGTTGTTCCTCTGAACGGCAATAATTCTTGAGGGTCGGCCAACATATGAGTATGAACGCTATTGAGACGGCAGTTGGGGCCGCCTGGGGTCCGAATTTAATTTAGACGGCCGCAGGAATACKCTGTTTGCGGCCTGAGGGGGCCGGATTAAGGACGCTATACCGCAGAGAAAAAGGCCGCAAATCCCCGGAGGCCGGACGATTTTCTTCCAAATTACACGGCAATTTAGGAATCAATCTTCACGCTTCAGACCGGAAAAACTGAAACGGATCGGTGAACGTAAAATTGTATAATTCACTTTCAATGTTTTAGGATAAGGTTTAGCTATACAGGCTGTTCCGGCTAAACCCCTCATTAGAAGTATTCGCAGTTTTAAGAGAAATATTTTTCTAAAATTTTGATTGTAGCTAGAATAGTTTAGATTCTGCTCAATGAAAATATTTTCAAGATGGCAGCATTTCCGGTTACATCGGAAATGGGTATCAACTTTGTTATTTTAAATAGAAAGTTATGTTTTTTATTGCGTTTTTAGATTACTCAAGTGATTTTGAGAGAGTTTTAACAGACTTCCGTATACCTAAATTTTATTTTTTTATACAGGGTGCTTCACATAATTTTACGAGGCCTGCGTCTGTAAGATGCAATCAATAATACATATTCCGATATGAACTCGATTACAAATTTTGAAAAATTGAATTATCTTCTCTAGTTTGTTCACCCTTTAAAAAAWTACAACGTTTTTAGTTAGTTAGTGATTAAAATAGATAAACTAGAGTCATATTCATGCCGTCTCTTGATAGAACAAATGWGAAAAACTGCAGTTTATGACTATTAATGAAACAGTGATTAGTAAGGCTCGGATTATATGCAAAATGCATATTTGTTATTAAGAGGTATATCAACAAAATTGTAAGTTTTCTATGCATATCTAATGTTTTTTTGATTAAAATAAGCCAAATAAAAAATGCATATTTTG
>NW_025400984.1:2107811-2109622 GCF_015345945.1 Tribolium madens | reverse complement strand
TCCAAACATTAAATAGTTAGAAGTGTATTTATTGTATTGTTTTGTGACTTTTGTATATTTGGGTGCATACATTAGGCGCAAGCCTCGTAAAGTTATGTGAAACACCCTGTATCTCTACTATTTTTTATTATTTTGAAATCGTGTTTGGGCATATAAAAAAGTTAGATCTTTTCTTTCGTGTATTTATAATTGGAAAAGTTATTAACAAACCTCCAAAATTTAAGGTTACGTTTGAGAAACTTCAAGTACTATAGTTGTTGAGGAATTAACAATGTTTATTTAACAGATGTCTACAAAATTTCAATTTAAAAGAGTAAATTAATAATATAATATTTTTAAATATTATGATTTATGATTGTTTGGTACGATGAAATCTAAATGAAGTTGGCTGACGGTTATCAACGAAACGAGTTTGTTTATGTTCCAAAAAATACTCCAAATATTTAATTCATTCATTTGCAGTCTATTTTAAAAGAAAAAATGAAAAAAACATTGTGAAAGAAAGAGGTGCCTGAAAAAACGTACTAACAATTCCGAAAGTCTTGTGACGAAAAAGGTGTTACAAATAAGTCTTGCTGGTGCATTTTTCAATAAATAAAATTAAATGTACTTATTCATCACAATATGGATATCAGCAAATTTTCAAAGCTGATTGGGTTTTTTTGAAACGAAACTATAACCGACGATAGAATGAAGTTTCAGTCAGTGAAGTTTCAATCGGTAACGGAAACGGAAATAATGAATTCGTTGTTACTATTAGTGTTAATAATAATAAATAAAAATGATATTTTAAAAATATCGATATTTCATTTGAATAATTGCTTTTATTTTATTTCCTAGTACCAGATTATTAGTCAAAAATAGTTTCACTTTATTCCCTGTTGGTCAAAAATMTATTTATTATTTTAAAATTATAATCGTCTGCTAAAACGTTTTTATGAGTTAAGTGCTCTCAKATTCCCAAGTTCGCGAAACACATCATCCAGTTTTTTTCTCCTCTTTTCAGAAAACATTGTAGTGCGTCGCTAACGTATATAATGTCTCTCCCGTTTAATTATGAAACATTTCGATTAATTACAGGATTTCGTGATGCAAATTCGAAATTTTATCATATAATTAAACAATGAAATCAGCCAGGCCGTGATTATAATTGATGCCCGTTAGGTCGTTGCCATTAAAGTCTAAATGTGTCGTTCCAGTAATTAAATTATTAATTTATAGCCGGTCTCTCTCTCCCCTATTTTTTAATTAAATTCAGCTGTTTTCCCCAAAACATTTCTCGCCAACTCGCGAACTTTAAAGAACTTAATAACAAGCTTGGATCGATATCGTTAAAGAACACGTACTCGGTGAAAGCAAAGTTTCAGCCCTTAAATTGACATAAGGGAGATTTTTCGACGGCATCGTTGCGTTAATTTCGTGAATTGGCGCGGATGAACCGTTATTAAAGTTAATCAGGATGTGGGGTGCCTTCGGATATGTCGAACGGGATGTCGGAGCCGACGACTTCTGCTTCCGAGAGGACGAAACCTAAATAAATTTTGAAATGTTTATATTGATTAAAAGCATCAGTAAATTATTTTTTACATACAAGGTGATTCTCAAGTTATTCACATGAATTTAGGGAATGAAAGGTTATGATCAATAATAAGTAAAAAAGTAAAAAACAAGTTAAATAAACCTTTTTTATTTTTGTCAAGTTTCAATAAAAAATACCGCTTAAACCCACCTAAATAAAGAATATTGATTCACTTAGTTATTGGCAGACGTGGCGTAAACAAATGTAATGTCGGAATTGGTGTCATCGGTAC
>NW_025400984.1:2098380-2107651 GCF_015345945.1 Tribolium madens | reverse complement strand
AAGTAAAACAACGATTTAAAAACCACAATTTCCTTAACCGAAAATGCAAAAGTCGACCTCCTTTCCTTCTTGATTAATAAGCGCCCCTTAATTCATAAATATTCATTCTCGTAACAAGTCAGRCTCAATCAAAATCCCTTCGTAATTCAATTTCTTCTTAAAATAACATTTTAAGTCACTTCTTGATTATAATTTGATTGCTACATTATCAGTCAGGATTTAAATAGTTTAGTTATGCACACAATTTCGGCAAATTTACACTTTTCTGGCTTCTTTCCAAATCTTTTCCGTCAGTCAAGTTGGAAATAAAAGGACTTGCACTAACAGATTCGACTCGTCTTTGAAATTTTTTACGATCGAGTTTAAAGAATGATTTGATTTTTGATGGACGTTTTATAGTTCTTGGAACAGACTTTTTCACCCGTGAACAAACAAACTCGAATGCTTGCCGAATTCTCTTCTTCGAGGACTAATAAGAAGAAGGGCAAATCTGACCTCAAAAGAACAGTCTCTGAATTCGACGCTGAACAAATTGCTTGAGATTTATACWGCTTTTACCATGAAACTGTTATTGAATTACTTTTGTTTTAAAACGAATAACTGAACTAAAATGAGTTCAAATAAAAAGTGCTAGACGAGAAAAGATTTTATCTAATAAAGCTTAAATTTTGTCGCTTCATAACAAAGCATTGGTTAAAAATGTACCAAAAAAAGTTTAAACAAAAACATTATTTTTCTATTGTGTGTCTGAAAAAAAGCTTATTTCGATACCAAAACCGATGCTTTAATGAGCCATTTCAACATCAATTCGGGTGCTGAAATAGACTAGTACAATTTAGTAAATTTCCAGCGGCGTTTTGAGCGATTTTTTTTTTCAGGTAATGTGCATAAAATATTTGCACTATTCATTGTTAATTCAACAAAATTTTGAAAAATACTTGGGACTTAACATTTCGAATATCAAATTTTTTAAATTTTGTAACATTTATTACCAACCACCACCTTATTATTAAGCCAAGAATTCCTAAATTTTGAATAATCAACTTTTATGTTAAAAAAACACACAAAAAATTAAAAAATCTCATAAAATACTTGTTTTATAAGTCATTTGTGAAAACTCGTTCTTCCTAAAACTCCCTCTTCGCATAAACCTGAACTCGTTCCACAAAACTTGTCTTACGCGTTCTTTAATATATCTACTATTTATCAAAATATTCAAGTAAACAGTGATTTTAAAAGTATGCAAACCCTTATTTTGTTTGACTGAAAAAACCATTCAGATAATGTTTACTGGGTGAATAAAGAGCATGAAACCAAACGTTTTTTGCTTAAACTATTTATTTTTTGAAAAAACAAATTGATGAATGATAAAGTACAATACAATGGTGTTTTGTCAAGAATAAAATTTTTCTAGATTTTCTTTTGTTTCTGAATTCCACACAATTTTTAAATTTTTTAAATGGCACTCCACCTATATTTTTTTTTATAAATGATCTAAGAATTACAACTATCTACATTTTATTCAATTTTTATCGAAAAGAAATTTCATATAAGTTGCCATTCTGACAATTTCATTCTCAAAACACAATTACATCATGTTTGTGATATCACGTAAACTTTTTTCCTAAATGTTTCTCATTTTTATAAATATTTTAACTTTATTTTTATCATTTGTGTGCCAAATACCTTTTAATTTTTATCTAGTTTAAAGTACAACCTATAGAAGAAGCTATATGAAAAGGAAAAGAATAATTTTAAAGGCTTATGACTAAGAGTATGCTAAAATTAAATAAATATTATGATTTCAATTGAACTTCTAAGAAGAGTAGACCGTGACTTTGAAAATTAAGTTGGCAACATTAAAGAATGTAGAGGTAGAAGACGTGAGATGTGTCAAGTTTTTCTGTCTCTATTTAATTTATAGTGTTGCAAACTTAATTAAATCACAGGATACTTTGATCAAAAATGTAATTAAAGGCATTTGATATAAATAGTTTTTTTAACCACAATAGAATTATTATCAATTTGAATTTTAATGAAAACACTAAGGTTTTATTACTCTTTTAACAAATCAGTTAATGTCACATGCTAAATCGTTGCGAATCATAATTTAGCAGGCATTTATTACATGATTAACAATTTAATAAATCATAAAACACATATTTTGTTGTCACTATTAGTAAGCTTTTAAAAATAGTCAACAAATGTTGGTGCCTTCTAATTAGCCAGCAAATTGTGACGTTCTATAAATTATTTTAGGTAAGTTTGCATAAATTGCTACTGTTATGGTATGTCGAATGAAGAAGTTAATCTTTACGCGCCTGGRACAACTTAAATTAAACTAAATATAACGAAGCAAAGTTTAATTTAAGCAGCGTATTTTCTTGTGGAGRGAAATAATAAAGCTGCGTTGCGATTTTGAATTTTAGTTTAATAACTTATAAACGTCAAAGAAGGTAATAATGAATTAGGAATTTATCCATTGACGTTAAATAAACAAATTTTAAATGCGGTATTGATTCTAAAGATTTATTGCTTCACGTACTGCATGTAGGTTATTATTATCGTCATGATTATTACACAAACATTATTGTTGACCACATAATTTATTGCTATTTGATTATACACATAATTCAGCGTGCGCAGAAACTATTTACAAAAGTTTTATACAGGGTTATTCATAAATATGAAGCAATATTTGAACCTCAAAAATGACCTATAAAATGATGTTAATTTAAATAATAATTCGTGTCCTATCTCTASTGATAAGAATTTTAGAGRCCTTGGAATGTGGGTATGGAAATTTGATTTTTTTGTAATAACTTTGGAACTATTTGACCAAATATTATAAAATTTGGAACATTTCCTTGTGACAACATACTCTTTAAACTGGTAATCACGAAAACCGGATACATTAACTCAATTTCCGGTTCCAGCAGTTGCAGGTCACATTTTCTGTGTTTTTCCATTTTTTTGCTCTCTTAACACCAATTTTTTATTGCCCAAATCGATAGAGTAATCAATTTCGATTAAAAAACGCATAACCTTTAATACCCCTAAAATGGACCGTTTCAAAGATATTTTAATTTAAACTGAGGACTGCACAACGCTGAAACCAAAAACTAGGGATTTTGAATGGATGATATCCACGGTAACAAATGACCATGGTCTCACTAATCGCTGTCAGGCATCTGTCAACTTTGACATTGGACGATTATTAGACAATTAATCGAAAATATTTAATAAAAGAGTTTACCTCAAATTCCAAACATAACTTAGAATAAATCCAAATGGATCTCGTAGCATTTAATTCCTAAAAAATTCACAAAAATTTATTGTCAAAGTTAACAGATGCCTGGCAGGGATTTATGTGACCATGGTCATTGGTTGCCGTGGATACCATTTATTCAAAATCCCTATTTTTTGATTTCAACGTTGTGCAGTCCTCAGTTTAAATTAAAATATCTTTAAAACGGTCCATGTTAGGAGTATTAAAGGTTATGCGTTTTTTAATCGAAATTGATTACTCTATCGATTTGGGCAATAAAAAATTGGTGTTAAGAGAGCAAAAAAATTGAAAAACACAGAAAATGTGACCTGCAACTGCTGGAACCGGAAATTGAGTGGATGTATCCGGGTTTCGTGATTACTAGTTCAAAGGGTATGTTGTTACAGGGAAATGTTCCAAATTTTATAATATTTGGTCAAATAGTTTCAAAGTTATTACAATAAAAACAAATTTCCATACCCACATTCCGAGGGCTGTAAAATTCTTATCAGTAGAGATAGGACACGAGTTATTATTTAAATTAACATCATTTTATATGTCATTTTTGAGGTTCAAATATTGCTTCATATTTATGAATAACCCAGTATAATGACTTTTGTCGCTACGTTTTGTTATTTTTCTTTTATGTGAAACGTATAAAAAGAGAAACAAAATCGAATTGTGTTAATTAAGATCATGAATATGCAGCGCGAAATTCCTTTGTAGATCAGGCTCGATATTTTTTTACAGTTTAAAGCTTCCACATCGTATCGAATTTAGTATGCGTAGCATGCGAATGAACGCATTTCATAGACGCAAAAGGGGGAATCTGAACATTTAACCGGCAATACGAGGGTCAAATATGAAGCTGTTTGGTATTCGAGTAATGTTCGGTAAACTTGCGTGCTTCTGCTAATGAGTCCGGTCAGAAATGTTCCCAAGTCTCCGACCGGAACTCTGTCTTGGACACACCACAACCTACGTCTGCTCAAATAATAAATTTCAACACAAATGGGGTAGACGTTTCGTATAACTACCGAAAAATAATGAGAACAAAAGAGGGAAGTCGACGAGATATTTTGCCACTTAATCATTTTCAACTCGGCGGTGGAAAATTTTTTCTTTATCTTAATGGTAGAAAGTGACTGAAAATGATTTTATTTCATAGGTAATTAAAAAAAAGACGCCGATGATTTTAATTGAAGTAAAACTCGATGTTTTCGTCAATCACAAAGTGCATCCCATCTATCAAAATCTGTTTTTAAAACCTTTTGTTTTAGTCCTTTTTTCTGATTAACTTTTCAAACTAATCCTCAAATAGTGCCTACATCCCAAACTCAATAAAATCAGTTTTATCTGTCTATTTGGCTACAGATTTTACTCAACTAAATCTGCATACGTTGCACTAATCAACAATACTATTTCCAAATGTGCATTGCATTCGCATTGCCTAAAAAAACAATTCTCCGTTGGAGTTTTTATTTCACATCTGTTTTAAATTGTTTTGGTGCAGATATATTTTTTAATCTCCGTCGTAATCCGCAAAATTTTATGACATCCAAAGTTCTTTATTTAAATGTCGCATCTACATGTGCTGTCTGCTACTTTTATTTTCGCTATATAGCTTGACAATTGCCCCATAACCATTCGATTAGTGATTACGATGCGTTATTCTCCTCGAGATAGCTGCGAAGCAAATTTACATTAAGTACGCCAATAGCTGCAGAATTGTTCTAGCGATCAGCGATGAGTGCAGATGTGGATGTTGAACGTTGCTTTATTTTCGATGCTATAATCGTAACACGATTTACATCAAAATTTACAGACAATTAACTTTTTATTATGTGTCTGATAACATTATTAAATATGTAAAACATATCAGTAAAAACTGCGAGTTTGATCAACTTGAAATGCAACCTAAAATGTAGTATCTCCAAAGTACTAGACAGCAACATAAATTTTTATTAAAGCATATTTTTGACATCCTTGGTGAAATGACAACTGTCTCAATGTTAAATTATTAGATTTTGTTAAGTCATCAAGTCATCACTTTGAATGACTTTGTAGATGTGTTTTGTAAATTAAGTAAAATAACATATTGTTTTTTTTTTAATACATTTTCATTAATTCTACAAGTAAATCATTTACATATCATGTTAGTGCAGAATCGAAAAAGGTTTTAATAATTTTTATATAGGTGCGCCGGAACTCGCGCCCCACAGAAAAATGCCATGTACAGTTGGAGACAAAATACTTTGGTCGTCACTTTTCTGACAGTTTATTGTAATTCAAGCTTTAACGTTAAAATTAATGACAATTTCAAATTAATGACAGCTATTATATTTTCCTATCAAAAATATGTACAACTTGTCAATTATGATTGACAGTAGCTAAAAATAAGGTTGACAGTCCTAAAGCATGCTTTACAATTTAATGTCACACAAGTGACAATGACGACCAAAGTATTTTGTCTCCAACTGTAAGGTAAGATACCAGGAACATGGAAAATATGTTAAAAACATTCTATCTATAAAAATTTCGAAGTTATAAGAGTTGAAATTTTGAACTTCAACTGTATTTATTTCTGTTGAAAAAATAATTTTCTAAGTTTTTTTACTACAGGCTATTGGAAGAGCAAATAAGAAAGCTGTATCCTAAATTGTTACTTTGTTTATCGTTATTTGAGGCTTTTATATGTAGGTAAAATTTTTGTACCTTTATTAGTTATTACGTAATTATAAAAAAACATATAGAAGATCATCAGTATCATTAAATAGACATAAAAAACTGTTAGATGTTAGAAAATAAATTAGTAAACATAGTACAATGTCAAAAGTTTTTCACAAATAAATTTTTTTAATAGTATATAACATTACTAGCAAGGTAAGAGGGTTTTTACTGGCGAATGGAGGATATAACTGACGAACCGCAGGCGAGTCAGTTATCTCCTTGAGCCAGTAAAATCCGTTACTTTGCGTGTATTGTTTTATATTTTATTTGTTTCTCATTTGTGAAAAGGTTAAACAAATTTAAATTTCGACAACAAAAAAATTCTCAATAATTTGTCGTAAACGTCGTAAACTAAGGAAGCGTTACCGTGAACATGTATGTTTATTTTTCTTTTTATTTGTTTTGTCGAAAGCGAAAACTAATGTGCCAAAAGAAATTATTGAGGAAGCCTGCAGTGTAGCTTCAAGTTTATTACGTGGAAAATCAGTTTCAAGGTACGAGCGAGAATACGACGACTTCAAAAAGTGGCAGAACAAAAATAGTGTGATTGGGGTAACTGAAGATGTTTTGTTGGTCTACGTGAATCAACCATCTGCTAGATTCAGTCCTAATACTTTATGGGCAAAATGGTCTATGCTCAAAAGTTGCTTGGAAATGAAATAAAATGCTCCAGTTCGCAGGTTTGTTTTCCTTAAAAAAATTATAAAAAAATATGACGTTTAGTTGTCATTTGCAGATTTCAAAAGGTAATAGCGTTTCTTAAACGGAAAAATGAGCGTTATACGCCAAAAAGGGCCATGGTAATAAGTAAAGGAGAGGTTGAACGATTTCTTTGGACCCTCCTGATGACCAGTGGTTGCTTGCGAAAATTGTAAAAATATTTAGGATTTTTGGATGTTGTCGATGTGATGAATTTCTCTAATTTTCTAATGTACTAACTTGTAAAACTTCTAATGTAAAACTTGTAAAACAAGTTAACTGTCAGTTTTACAAGTTAGTGACTTAATAAAATAAACTTTCTTGATTAATATTGTGTTTTTGGAAATTGACATTTACAAATGAGTAACATTTTGCCATGTTCCTGGTATCGTAACTTACTTGAAATTATTCTCTGGGGCTCGAGTTCTGACACACCCTGTATACTTTAAAATTTTTATAAAATTTTATTTTTGTTAGTTTATTAATAAATAATAAGAGGAACTTTTTCGACTGACATTTTAACAAAAAAAAATTATAAAACCGTGACCAAATGTAATACAGCGTTCAATAGTCCAGCAACGCTATGGTTGGTTTGATTTATGTTCAAACTGTGCATATATGAGTAACTTGCCACCACATTCCAATAAAGCGTTGACTGTTAAAATAGTTTAGAAATTTAAAAATTATATCAAAATGGTGGATGCGCCGGGACAGATCGTGCAGTTATAAAATAAAGTTATTCAAACAAGCTTAGTCCTTTAAAACTTGTTTCTCCCAATGCTTGTATCAATACTGGCCCCGACCACAAATTGTACCGAAAACGTCGAGAACAAGTTTAACATTCCAACTTGGAAATTTCCAGCAAGTTGATAATTTTGCTAATTACAGAAACATCGATTTACAATTTCCGAATATCGGAGCCATCCTGTGAACCAGAAGTGTGTTAAATGTAAATTTTCAATTATGGCATCCAATTAATTGTTCGAGTTTCATAATTCGATTAAAATTAATTTCAAATAAAAACAATGTCAAAAACTGAAGATACATTATGGAGCAAATTTAGACTTGTTTTGTTGGAGTTTAAGTCTCTTGGGATGTGTTATGATGTTGTAATAGTGTTTAGGTGTGTGGTTCTCTCAGTCGTCGGTGTTATTGTTAGCAATGTCTGGAGAGGATGTGCCGAGGGAATGACTCATGAGAAGTGATTTTATGTTTAAATAATAAAAGATAATAAAAATTTTAAAAAATAAATAAAAAAAGTGTACTTAATCTTTTTAATTTTAACTTCACAGAATTTTCAGTTATTATACAGCCTGTTTTAAAATCATTTTCATCTAGTCGACTATAAAAAATTTCTTTACATATACATTTCTCTGTGTAGATTAAAACACGCTATTTAAATTCATTTCGGTAATTCCATATTAACTCCGATGATTCTAAATAATTCAAAGCGTTTTTGAAATATTCATATTCACATTCATCAATGTATTTACAAAATTCTAGACTACAAAGTACTATATGATTTTATTATGAGTAAAAGTGACAGTTTATATGGCGAAGCTAAACTTTATTTAGTTTAGCTGAGTCACAAAAACTCACTTTTATTCCGAATAACATGTTCTTTTTTATCCATAAACATATTCAGGTCAAGAGTAAAGAGCAATACTGTAATTAGCAAGTAAATGAACAAAATAATCAGGACGCTTTACAACTGATAAAATCATAACATCGTTTATAAACAATCATTATACGTCAGTATAGGAATTTGTGTTAAGATTTTCGAAAGTTTTTATTAAGTAAACTAGTGCATGATTAGTGCAGTTAGTAGTACAAAATGTGGAATAATGATAATCTACAATGTAATGATAATCTAAAATGCAGAAGCAGCAAAAAAAAAAACAAGAAAGAGACAACATTGGTAAATGTTATTGTAAATGTCAGGTAAAAGTAAAAAACGCTTAGGCAAAAAAACAGTGTTTTTACCTCATGTCTGAAAGGTAAAACTTTTACGTGTGTCATCTAGTCATAAAAGCGTCATTGCTAACGCAGCAAAAGAGATAAAACAAGAAACAATATTCGTGAGTGTCAATAATGCCATAGTAAAACTAAAAACGCTTAGGCGCAAAAATAAAATTTTTAAAGCATGGCTGAAAGGTAAAACTGTTATGTACTTGTGACATTTAGTCATAAAATTGGTCACTTTTGGAACATTTGTGGATAAACAATAATTTGTTTTAAAAACTGTACTATTTGTTAAGTGAATTAGATAAAAATTTACTTTTTTTTGCCAAACGTACTCACACAATCATTTTTGTAACCTAAAACTAATAAGTATAATATCGGGAAAATTTAAAACCTAATAAGCTGTCTCAGGTCACTAGATGGAGCATGTTAGAACATAAGTATCATCAACCAAAATACATAGTACAGTCGCGTGCAAAATACTTTGGTCATTAATGTTACCAAAAAAAATATTCATTTTTCACAGAGACTTAGCAATTTACTCTTCGTGATTGATTTTTCCGTCTTAAAAATCAAAAATCCTACTGATTGATTTGTTTAATAACTGAGATA